>NC_086449.1:603404791-603492291 GCF_028390025.1 Pseudophryne corroboree | reverse complement strand
AGCGTGCCCAGCGCTCCTTGAGCAGCTGGGCAGCCCCTTCCTCTCCTCCCCGCACTGTTCAGATGCCGCGCGCATGCGCACAGCATCTATTCAGTGATCACCGGCTGCATTGCAAAGCAGAGCAGCAGTGATCACTGGTTCCACCAACTGCCCCTCCCCCCCCCTGCCCGCGGGACACTGCGACCCGCGGGCGGGACAGTGTCCGAATAGCGGGACTGTCCCACTGAAATCGGGACAGTTGGGAGGTATGTGTATAGTAGAAGCCCAAATATGTGTGTTAAATATGTATTGTAAAGCACACAAAAAATGTTTTCAAAATAGTTGGTATATTTCACTTTAGAAACATGTCTGCCACCATGTGGTCAACTTGTCAAGTGTTTCTAGGAATGCATTTGGGGCCTAATTCAGTCCTGATCACTGTGCTGCAAATTACACTGTCCTCCGATCAGATAGTGGCCGCCCAGGGAAAGTGAAAATTCGCCCCGTGCAAGTGTGCGATTGAATGTGTACGCTGTGCAAAAATTCCCCTCAGTCAGCGGACAGCTGCAAAACCGTTCGCATCACACTTACCATCAAAGGTTTTTCCCATTCTGTGCAGTGTGTGCGTAGCTCAATACTTACTCCTCCAGTGCAAAGACAACAGGCTGATCACGGCCGGAGCGGACGTCACACACCCTCCCTGAAAACGCTTGGGAACGCCTGTGTTTTTTCAGACACTCACAGAAAACGGCTAGTTTCCACCGCCAAACGTCCTCTTCCTGTCAATCACCTTACGAACGGCCGTATGATTGAAATTTTTGCACCATCCATTCCTTTCCTGTCGCTGTTTGGCGACGCACCTGCACATTGTGGTGCATGCTCAGTAGTTCGATAATCACCCGCTGTGCGAAAAAACGCACAGCAGCAATCAGTTCTGAATCGGGCCCATGGTTTCATAATGTGTCCACTGCAAATGCATAAATGTATCTTTCTATTCATTTTATTGCATAGATTATAAACTAATCAATAGGCAATAACTTAAATGGTGTGATGATCAGAATTTTGATATTTAGCCTTAAACATAACATTTCATAAATGGAAAATATTTTGATTGACATTTTCAATTAAAAAAGCAGAGTTAAGTGTCTCATATAGGGATACCTCATCTTAAATGTGAAAATGTCAGTACAGCTGTCTCTTTTCAAGGACATACTCTAACATAATAACAATCAAAAAACATTTTATATTTATGTGCATTCCCACAATGCATCAGTAGGTACAGCCAGAGTTAGCTGAATAAAAATGTAATAACAAACTGGCTACAAGCAATCCACCTAAACATATTTATATCACCAAGTTACTTCAGCAAATCAGTTTGTCTTGGAATGCATCGCTGCCGTATTGCTGAAATCATATATGTTATTTAACAAATCATAGAAGTGGAAGTTTAAATAGTTTTAGATGCTCTGTATGTACTCTCATTATGAACAAAATAAGTTAGCACAACAATAAAACTTCTGCTCTATTCCCAGACGTATAATTTAAGATACTACAAGAATAAACTATAATAAAATAATACAGATAGTACTTATACAAAAAGGTGTTACAATTACATCATACCTCGATATAAGCAGCTGCCACCATAATCCAAGCGCTAAAGGGCTTCTGATCTTAACCCAGAAGTAATAGCTACGCCAACAAAAGAATAAAGATGATTATATTTTGTTATGTTTAATGAAGTAGGGAGCTGTTTATGTTAAAATTGTGTCTATTTATTTACGTTTTGGTATACAGTATATATATATATATATATATATATATATATATATATATATATATATATATATATATATATATATATATATATACAGTGTGTGTGTGATATATATATATATATATATATATATATATATATATACAGTGGGGATTGAAAGTTTGGGCACACCAGGCAAAAATTCATTTTAATGTGCAAAAAGAAGCCAAGGAAAGATGGAAAAATTTCCAAAAGGCATCAAATTACAGATTAGACATTCTTATAACATGTCAAAAAATGTTTGATTTTATTTCCATCATTTCCACTTTTAAAAGAACAGAAAACAAAAAATGGCATCTGCAAAAGTTTGGGCACCCTGCAGAGTTAATAACTTGTACTGCCCCTTTTGGACAGCTGAGACCTGGCAGTGTCATAGATTGTTCTCAATCATCGTCTGGAAAGACCAGGTGATGTCAATCTCAAAGGTTTTAAAAGCCCAGACTCATCTGACCTTGCTCCAACAATCTGCACCATGGGTTCCTCTAAGCAGTTGTGTAGAACACTGAAACTGAGAATAGTTGACGCTCACAAAGCAGGAGAAGGCTATAAGAAGATAGCAAAGCGTTATCAGATGCCCATATCCTCTGTTCGGAATGTAATTAAGAAATGGAAGTCATCAGGAACAGTGGAAGTTAAAGCAAGATCTGGAAGACCAAGAAAAATATCAGACAGAACAGCTCGCAGGATTGTTAGAAAAGCAAGTAAAAATCCACGTTTGACTGCACGATCCCTCCAGGAAGATCTGGCAGACACTGGAGTTGTGGTACACTATTCCACTATAAAGAGATACTTGTACAAATATGGTCTTCATGGAAGAGTCATCAGAAGAAAACCTCTTCTACGTCCTCACCACAAAAATCAGCGTTTGAAGTTTGCAAATGAACATATAGACAAGAATGATGCATTTTGGAATAAAGTTCTGTGGACCGATGAGGTTAAAATAGAACTTTTTGGCCGGAATGAGCAAAGGTACGTTTGGAGAAGGAAGGGCACAGAATTTAATGAAAAGAACCTCTGTCCAACTGTTAAGCATGGGGGTGGATTAATCATGCTTTGGGGTTGTATTGCAGCCAGTGGCACAGGGAACATTTCACGAGTAGAAGGAAAAATGGATTCAATAAGATTCCAGCAAATTTTGGACGCTAACTTGATGCCATCTGTGAAAAAGCTGAAGTTAAAGAGAGGCTGGCTTCTACAAATGGATAATGATCCTAAACACACCTCAAAATCCATGGTGGATTACATTAAGAGGCGTAAACTGAAGATTTTGCCATGGCCTTCACAATCTCCTGACCTCAACATAATTGAAAATCTATGGATAGACCTTAAAAGAGCAGTGCGTCACAGACAGCCCAGGAATCTCAAAGAACTGGAAGACTTTTGCAAGGAAGAATGGGCGAAGATACCTCAAATAAGAATTGAAAGACTCTTGGCTGGTTACAAAAAGCGTTTACAAGCTGTGATACTTGCCAAAGGGGGCAGTACAAGGTATTAACTCTGCAGGGTGCCCAAACTTTTGCAGACGCCATTTTTTGTTTACTGTTCTTTTGAAAGTGTAAATGATGGAAATAAAATCAAACTTTTTTGGACATGTTGTTATAAGAATGTCTAATCTGTAATTTAATGCCTTTTGGAGATTTTTCCATCTTTCCTTGCCTTCTTTTTGCACATTGAAATGAATTTTTGTCTGGGGTGCCCAAACTTTCAATCCCCACTGTATATATATATATACACTGTGTATATATGTATATATATACACTGTGTATATATATATATATATATATATATATATATACAGGTTGAGTATCCCATATCCGGAATGCTCGGGACCAGGAGCATTCCGGATATGGGATTTTTCCGGATAACAGATTACCTGTTATCTGTATGGGTTTCGGGGATTCAGCGAGTCGGCAGGGGGGACCGCCGTGAGCCCAGCACGACGGTGAGGGGTCCCGGGGATCTGGCGCATCAGTGGGGGAGTCCGAGGGGTCAGCGGCGGGTACTGGGAGTCAACGGCGGTGAGGGAATGGCTGCAAAGCCACTCCCCCACCTGTCTGTGATTGGCTGCAGACTCCAGTGACGTCATGACGCCGGCCGCGTCATGACGTCACTACAGGACTGAAATATTCAGTTTTTCGGAATATTTCGGTTAACAGGTGTCCGGATAACGGATACCCGACCTGTATGTATATGTATGTATATATATATATATATATATATATATATATATATATATATATATATATATATATATATATATATATATATATATATATATATATATATATATGTATGTATGTATGTGTATATATATATATATATATATATGTATATATATATATATATATATATATATATATATATATATATATATATATATATATATATATATATATATATATATATAAAACAGAGAATGAGGTATTAAAAGCAACCAAAGGTGTCAAAAAGTAAAAGCGACCAATGGTATCAAAATTGGTCGCTTTTAATACCTCATTCTCTGTTTCCAAGTTTTATTCTTAGGCACGTATACCAGTGCTTAGTTTATTTGAGGTGACTAGCTGATGCCCTGATATATAGAGGGAGTGTCTATTAGGAGCTAACAGTTACTATATTACACGGTTCTGATACTAGTGTTCTTATTGTGGATACTGCATCTGTGGCGCTAATAGCTTCTCTGGAACATATATAAATATATATATATATATATATATATATATATATATATATATAGTAACAGCTGTCCATTATTTTGGGATCACTTGATGTTACAAAATTGCTATTCCCCTGGTTACAATTTTGCAAATTACCCAAATTCCACAAAATCTGAAAGAGTCTCAGTACTTAGTGGAATGCCAGTTGCTTCTGGGACAAGGGAAGTGTTGAGATGATTACTGTAGAAGCACCATGCCATGAGGTCTCCATGCCATGGCGGAAACCAGCCCAGGCTGTCTCTCACTGGTCGCTAGTTATGGATGGGGCAAGATGCCTTTTCTTAAATTTCTAAAAACATTTTAGTACCGTGAAGCATCTGTTATCTGAACGGAGGTAACTGTCAATCTCTTGTACTACTCAGCTACATTCATTTTTCTGCAAGTGTCTGATTATTGCTCCACTCAGACCACAGATGTTGCCGATATGTTAATTTAAAATGGGAAGAATATTAATTTAGTAATAGTGATATTTATTCTTCATGCACATTGCACCTATTTTTCATGCATCTTCAGTTCTGTTTAGGTGCCATCTAGTGGGAGAAAAATGTATTGCTGGTAATTAAATTTTTAATCTTTGAAAACACACTTGGGGGGTAGGAATATAATAGGTTGCAAATCTATGACCAGTGTAAATTGTAGCAGCTTTCCATTCAAAGTCTGCAGATGTAATAGATAGCAATTTTAGTGATAGGTATGAAAATCAATGGCGAGTTGCAGCAATTTGTGGAAGAAAAGACAGGACAATCTTGACAGAAAATGGCCCTGGTCAGAGACATGCTCAAACGACATGCATTCTGAGCGGTCTGTCTAGGCAGAACATAATAATGAACAAACAAACAAACAAACAAACAAAGTTATTTGTCCAGCATAGCTTGCCAAGACAGAGGGATATATAGAATACAGTAGAAAGGTATCTGATCTTAGACAGCTACTCCAAATGGGGGAGAGTGCTAGTACTACCCAAAAAGACAAAAAGTTGATGGAGCGCGCCACTAGTCCAAATTAAAAGAATGACTATTTGATATAATTAATTTTAAATATATTTTATGAATATTAACAAGCCAAGACCACATGGTTATGCATATAGGTCCTGTTTCATATTTGGATGTAAACCCGATGGTTTGCATACAAAACTGATGTTTGGGGGTCTACGCAAGCGCAAAACCTATTCTGTGCATGTGCACTGCAGGTCTTGCAATGTTGCTTGCAGCCCCCGTCAGCCACAGTATGATTGACATGCTGAGGTGTTTGGGAGACAGCACCCGGCATTGTTATTCAAAGTGTGGGAATGTGTGACAGGACCAGGGTCTCCATCGTCGGTTGCAGACTTACTGAACCCTGGTGCCCAGACCTTACAGCCAGCCTAGGTAAGCTTCAGCTTATGCATGCTGACCAGTTCCTGTAACCATAGCGAATTGCAACTGATGGCCGCGATGGCGATTCATGGTTGCGTCCTCTGACACAGCACTTGGATCACTGGCGTTTCTATAATGGGTGCAGTGTGTGCGGTGCACACGGGCCCCTGAGTCCAGAGGGGGCCCCCACCGCACAAGCTGCACCAATTTTCTGAATACTCACCCCTCCAGAGTCCTGCGGCGACATCCACGGCGGTGTTAAAACTCCGTGAAAATGGCCCAGCGGCCATTTTCACGGAGTTCTGCGCATGCGCAGTAGAGAAATCTCAGGGAAAATGGCCGCCGCGCCATTTTCCCAGAGATCTGCGCATGCGCAGTAGAGTCTGAGCGCTCTAGTGCTCAGACTCTCAGCGCTACTGGCAGAGAGGAGGGGGCCCGAACGGAGGAGGCTGTAACCGGGCCTCTTCCTCTCTTAAAGCGTGCCTGACTTGGATCCTCGCTAATGCAAACAAGAGGCGTCTATCTCCTACAGACACCACTTGCTGCATGAGAATTTCAAATATAGCCGCTTCCTTGCTTCTGTGCAATTCCATACAAGTATGAATCAGGCCCATAGTGTAATAACCAACATGTATACCATTATATATAACATATACACCTCAATATACATGACACCAATTAAAATTATATAATGATCAGCCATAAAAAACAAGATACAAGAAAACATATATAAATATAATCCTGGATCAATGTATTTCTCTATCGTCCTAGTGGATGCTGGGGTTCCTGAAAGGACCATGGGGAATAGCGGCTCCGCAGGAGACAGGGCACAAAAAGTAAAGCTTTAGGATCAGGTGGTGTGCACTGGCTCCTCCCCCTATGACCCTCCTCCAAGCCTCAGTTAGATTTTTGTGCCCGGCCGAGAAGGGTGCAATCTAGGTGGCTCTCCTAAAGAGCTGCTTAGAAAAGTTTAGCTTAGGTTTTTTATTTTACAGTGAGTCCTGCTGGCAACAGGATCACTGCAACGAGGGACTTAGGGGAGAAGAAGTGAACTCACCTGCGTGCAGGATGGATTGGCTTCTTTGGCTACTGGACATTAGCTCCAGAGGGACGATCACAGGTACAGCCTGGATGGTCACCGGAGCCTCGCCGCCGGCCCCCTTGCAGATGCTGAAACGAGAAGAGGTCCAGAATCGGCGGCAGAAGACTCCTCAGTCTTCTTAAGGTAGCGCACAGCACTGCAGCTGTGCGCCATTTCCTCTCAGCACACTTCACACGGCAGTCACTGAGGGTGCAGGGCGCTGGGAGGGGGGCGCCCTGGGAGGCAAATGAAAACCTTTTTTGGCTAAAAATACCTCGCATATAGCCTCCGGGGGCTATATGGAGATATTTAACCCCTGCCAGAATCCATTAAAGAGCGGGAGACGAGCCCGCCGAAAAAGGGGCGGGGCCTATCTCCTCAGCACACAGCGCCATTTTCCCTCACAGAAAGGCTGGAGGGAAGGCTCCCAGGCTCTCCCCTGCACTGCACTACAGAAACAGGGTTAAAACAGAGAGGGGGGGCACTAATTTGGCGTTAGAAATATATAAAAGATGCTATAAGGGAAAACACTTATATAAGGTTGTCCCTATATAATTATAGCGTTTTTGGTGTGTGCTGGCAAACTCTCCCTCTGTCTCTCCAAAGGGCTAGTGGGTCCTGTCCTCTATCAGAGCATTCCCTGTGTGTGTGCTGTGTGTCGGTACGTGTGTGTCGACATGTATGAGGACGATGTTGGTGAGGAGGCGGAGCAATTGCCTGTAATGGTGATGTCACTCTCTAGGGAGTCGACACCGGAATGGATGGCTTATTTAGGGAATTACGTGATAATGTCAACACGCTGCAAGGTCGGTTGACGACATGAGACGGCCGACAAACAATTAGTACCGGTCCAGACGTCTCAGAAACACCGTCAGGGGTTTTAAAACGCCCGTTTACTTTAGTCGGTCGACACAGACACGGACACTGAATCCAGTGTCGACGGTGAATAAACAAACGTATTCCTTATTAGGGCCACACGTTAAGGGCAATGAAGGAGGTGTTACATATTTCTGATACTACAAGTACCACAAAAGAGGGTATTATGTGGGATGTGAAAAAACTACCGTAGTTTTTCCTGAATCAGATAAATTAAATGAAGTGTGTGATGATGCGTGGGTTCCCCCCGATAGAAAATTATGGGCGGTATACCCTTTCCCGCCAGAAGTTAGGGCGCGTTGGGAAACACCCCTTAGGGTGGATAAGGCGCTCACACGCTTATCAAAACAAGTGGCGGTACCGTCTATAGATAGGGCCGTCCTCAAGGAGCCAGCTGACAGGAGGCTGGAAAATATCATAAAAAGTATATACACACATACTGGTGTTATACTGCGACCAGCGATCGCCTCAGCCTGGATGTGCAGAGCTGGGGTGGCTTGGTCGGATTCCCTGACTAAAAATATTGATACCCTTGACAGGGACAGTATTTTATTGACTATAGAGCATTTAAAGGATGCATTTTCTATATATGCGAGATGCACAGAGGGATATTTGCACTCTGGCATCAAGAGTAAGTGCGATGTCCATATCTGCCAGAAGATGTTTATGGACACGACAGTGGTCAGGTGATGCAGATTCCAAACGGCACAAAGGTGTATTGCCGTATAAAGGAAGAGGAGTTATTTGGGGTCGGTCCATCGGACCTGGTGGCCACGGCAACTGCTGGAAAATCCACCGTTTTTACCCTAAGTCACATCTCTGCAGAAAAAGACACCGTCTTTTCAGCCTCAGTCCTTTCGTCCCTATAAGAGTCATATCTGCCCAGGGATAGAGGAAAGGGAAGAAGACTGCAGCAGGCAGCCCATTCCCAGGAACAGAAGCGTTCCACCGCTTCTGCCAAGCTCTCAGCATGACGCTGGGACCGTACAGGACCCCTGGATCCTACATGTAGTATCCCAGGGGTACAGATTGGAATGTCGAGACGTTTCCCCTTCGCAGGCTCCTGAAGTCTGGTTTACCAAGGTCTCCCTCCGACAAGGAGGCAGTATGGGAAACAATTCACAAGCTGTATTCCCAGCAGGTGATAATCAAATTACCCCTCCTACAACAAGAAAATGGGTATTATTCCACATTATATTGTGGTACTGAAGCCAGAAGGCTAGGTGAGACCTATTCTAAATCTAAAAAAATTTGAACACTTACAAAGGTTCAAATCAAGATGGAGTCACTCAGAGCAGTGATAACGAACCAGGAAGAAGGGGACTATATAGTGTCCCGAGACATCAGGGATGCTTACCTCCATGTCCAAAATTTGCCCTTCTCACTAAGGGTACCTCAGGTTCGTGGTACAGAACTGTCACTATCAGTTTCAGACGCTGCCGTTTTGGATTGTCCACGGCACCCCGGGTCTTTACCAAGGTAATGGCCGAAATGATGATTCTTCTTCGAAGAAAAGGCGTCTTAATTATCCCTTACTTGGACGATCTCCTGATAAGGGCAAAGTCCAGGGAACAGTTGGAGGTCGGAGTAGCACTATCTCGGATACTGCTACAACAGCACGGGTGGATTCTAAATACTCCAAAATCGCAGCTGATCCCGACGAAAAGTCTGCTGTGCCTAGGGATGATTCTGGACACAGTCCAGAAAAAGGTGTTTCTCCCGGAAGAGAAAGCCAGGGAGTTATCCGAGCTAGTCAGGAACCTCCTAAAATCAGTGCATCATTGCACAAGGGTCCTGGTAAAGATGGTGACTTCCTACGAAGCAATTCCATTCGGCAGATTTCACGCAAGAATTTTTCAGTGGGATCTGCTGGACAAATGGTCCGGATCGCATCTTCAGATGCATCAGCGGATAACCCTATATCCAAGGACAAGGGTGTCTCTCCTGTGGTGGTTACAGAGTGCTCATCTTCTAGAGGGCCGCAGATTCGGCATTCAGGATTGGATGCTGGTGACCACGGAGGCCAGCCCGAGAGGCTGGGGAGCAGTCACACAAGGAAAAAATTTCCAGGGAGTGTGATCAAGTCTGGAGACTTTTCTCCACATAAATATACTGGAGCTAAGGGTAAATTTATAATACTCTAAGCTTAGCAAGACCTCTGCTTCAAGGTCAGCCGGTATTGATCCAGTGGGAAAAACATCACGGCAGTCGCCCACGTAAATAGACAGGGCGACACAAGAAGCAGGAGGGCAATGGCAAAAACTGCAAGGACTTTTCGCTGGGCGGAAAATCATGTGATAGCACTGTCAGCAGTGTTTCATTCCGGGAATGGAAACTGGGAAGCAGACTTCCTCAGCAGGCACGACCTCCACCCGGCAGAGTGGAAACTTCATCGGGAAGTTTTCCACATGATTGTAAACCGTTGGGAAATACCAAAGGTGGACATGATGGCGTCCCGTCTGAACAAAAAACGGGACAGGTATTGCGCCAGGTTAAGAGACCCTCAGGCAATAGCTGTGGACGTTCTGGTAACACCATGGATGTACCAGTCGGTGTATGTGTTCCATCCTCTGCTTCTCATACCTAAGGTACTGAGACTTATAAGACGTAGAGGAGTAAGAACTATACTCATGGCTCCGGATTGGCCAAGAAGGACTTGGTACCCGGAACTTCAAGAGATGCTCACAGAGGACTTATGGCCTCTGCCGCTAAGAAGGGACTTGTTTCAGCAAGTACCATGTCTGTTCCAAGACTTACCGCAGCTGCGTTTGACGGCATGGCGGTGGAACGCCGGATCCTAAGGGAAAAAGGCATTCCGGAAGAGGTCATTCCTACCCTGGTCAAAGCCAGAAAGGAGGTGACCGCACAACATTATCACCACATGTGGCAAAAATATGTTGCGTGGTGTGAGGCCAGAAAGGCCCCACGAAGAAATTTCAACTCGGTCGATTCCTGCATTTCCTGCAAACAGGAGTGTCTATGGGCCTCAAATTGGGGTCCATTAAGGTTCAAATTTCGGCCCTGTCGATTTTCTTCCAGAAAGAAGTGGCTTCAGTTCCTGAAGTCCAGAAGTTTGTCAAGGGAGTATTGCATATACAACCCCCTTTTGTGCCTCCAGTGGCACTGTGGGATCTCAACGTAGTTCTGGGATTCCTCAAATCACATTGGTTTAAAACCAGTCAAATCTGTGGATTTGAAGCATCTCACATGAAAAGTGACCATGCTCTTGGCCCTGGCCTGGACCAGGCGAGTGTCAAATTGGTGTTTTTTTTTCTCAAAAAAGCCCATATCTGGTTGTCCATTTGGACAGGGCAGAGCTGCGGACTCGTCCCCAGTTCTCTCCCTAAGGTGGTGTCAGTGTTTCACCTGAACCAGCTTATTTTGGTGCCTTGCGCCTACTAGGGACTTGGAGGACTCCAGGTTGCTAGATGTTGTCAGGGCCCTGTAAATATAGGTTCCAGGACGGCTGGAGTCAGGAAAACTGACTTGCTGTTATCCTGTATGCACCCAACAAACTGGGTGCTCTTGCTTCTAAGCAGACTATTGCTAGTTGGATGTGTAATACAATTCAGCTTGCACATTCTGTGGCAGGCCTGCCACAGCCAAAATATGTAAATGCCCATTCCACAAGGAAGGTGGGCTTATCTTGGGCGGCTGCCCGAGGGGTCTCGGCTTTACAACTTTGCCGAGCGGCTATTTAGTCAGGGGCAAACACGTTGGTAAAATCCTACAAATTTGATACCCTGGCTAAGGAGGACCTGGAGTTCTCTCATTCGGTGCTGCAGAGTCATCCGCACTCTCCCGCCCGTTTGGGAGCTTTGGTATTATCCCCATGGTCCTTTCAGGAACCCCAGCATCCACTAGGACGATAGAGAAAATAAGAATTTACTTACCGATAATTCTATTTCTCGGAGTCCGTAGTGGATGCTGGGCGCCCATCCCAAGTGCGGATTATCTGCAATACTTGTACATAGTTACAAAAATCGGGTTATTATTGTCGTGAGCCATCTTTTCAGAGGCTCCGCTGTTATCATACTGTTAACTGGGTTCAGATCACAGGTTGTACAGTGTGATTGGTGTGGCTGGTATGAGTCTTACCCGGGATTCAAAATCCTTCCTTATTGTGTACGCTCGTCCGGGCACAGTATCCTGGCTGAGGCTTGGAGGAGGGTCATAGGGGGAGGAGCCAATGCACACCACCTGATCCTAAAGCTTTACTTTTTGTGCCCTGTCTCCTGCGGAGCCGCTATTCCCCATGGTCCTTTCAGGAACCCCAGCATCCACTACGGACTCCGAGAAATAGAATTATCGGTAAGTAAATTCTTATTATTTATATTACAAAAATACTTTAATGAAACATGATCTTTAATGCTCACTAAAAAATAAATCAAAGATCTCTGTATAATATTCTGATAATATTTTATTTTATTCCATCAGCTTTACAGAACATAATAAAGAGTATATTACTTTGTCACTAATTAATACTCAATTAAGGGTTTTCAAAAATAATAAAATATTGATGAGCTATTATTAAAAAAATATTGTGGAAGTAATGTTTAAAAATAATAACATTTAAAAGTATGCAGAAAATAATATTTTTATGTAAATTAGGATCCCTATTAATTAATGATAGAAGCACCAATTATATTACACATTTCTGTCATTACAAGTGCCAGCATGAATGTACTTATATCATATAATTAATGTGGCCTCAATTAACATGAAATATTTTCTTTAGAATTTAAAATGTTCTTTTTTTTTATTATTGCCTCAGTAATACATTAATGCAATAATTATAGCCCCTAAAGATAGTTATTATTTTTTAGGGGCCCCTTAAGTGAGTATTAAGTAGTGGCACAGTAATACAGTGCATATGTTTATTATGGCTCTTCTGTCATGTTCTACCCAGACATTGCAATCTGCATATGCATAAACATAACATGCACAAACATATGCAATCTGGGCAATCTCGCGAGCCAATTTAGCACAGCTACGATCATTCACACTGACATGTGGGGGGACGCCCAGCACAGGGCTAGTCCGCTCCGCATGTCAGTGACACCACCCCCTCCCTTCCCGCAGAAGTGCAAAGGCATTGCACAGCGGCGATGCCTTTGCACTTTAAGGGTAGCTCCCGACCAGCGCAGCTTTAACGTGCTCGCCGGGAGCTACTCGTCGCTCCCCAGACCGCAGCGGCTGCTTGTGACATCACGCAGCTGCTGCGGCCCGCCCCCCCAACGGTCCAGCCACGCCTGCGTTGGCCGGACCGCGCTCCCTAAACGGTGGCTTAACGCCACCATCCAGCCCCCTCCCGCCCAGCGACCGCCTCTACTAAGATGGGAGTTCTATTTAAGATGAGATGTTTCCCATAGAAACCAATCAGATTCCAGGTATTATCTTCTAGAAGGTGCTAGATCATTGTTTCCCAACCACGGTCCTCAAGGCACACTAACAGTCCTGGTATTAGTGATATCCAGGCTTGAACACAGGTGACTTAATTAGTAACTCAGTTATTTTGATTTAACCATCTGTGCTGAAGCCTGGATATCACTAAAACCTGCACTGTTGGTGTGCCTTGAGGACCGCGGTTGGGAATGCCTGTGCTAGATAAATGAGAAGTAGAATCTGATTGGTTGCAATGGGCAACATTCCATCTTTAAAAACAACAACTTTCCATCTTAGTAAATGTACCCCTATGTTCACTGCATGTAATAAGTTGTGCAGAATTAATGTTACCTTTATGTTCACGCTACCATTTGTATTGTATTTTATTTTGAATATTACCAGGATATGAAGTTTACACAGTTGTGTAACCTGTAGTGTAACACCTACCATGTCATGTGTTCTGTTATTTGATAGTGGATACAACAGATAGAGGCGACGGAAGCTGCACTACATCGGAAGATGATGGAGTTGGAGAGTGACATGGTAAGTAAATATAAGGTTTGATCATTTGTTTTATTTACCCTGTGGAGGTTTCTGCCAGCAACACTTGAATAAAGCTGGGATGACACCCTTCGCTTTACACATTTGATCGTGTGCAATGGCTTGTTTAGTGCTTGGTGAGAAAGGAACGCAGGAGAAATTGGTAGTGGATGATGCGGAGAAGCAGACAGTGGTGGTAATAGGCAGAAGAATGAAAATGAAAAGGGACTACTAGTAAGAGTAGGGGGTATGGGTCATTGGGTCGACAGTCATTAGGTCGACCACTATTGGTCAACATGCATTAGGTCGACAGGGTTGCTAGGTCGACATGGCCATTAGGTCGACATGGTCTAGGTCCACATGCCAAAAAGTCGACATGAGATTTTTGTATTTGTTTGGTGTCGTTTTCTTCGTACAGTGACCGGGAACCCCAATTAGTGCACCGTGTCGCCTCGCATGGTGAGCGAAAGTGCCTCGCTCCGCTACTACTGCGCTCGGCACAGGTTACCGTTCCCAACTGTAGTCTACGTGGATCGTAAAGTATGAAAAAGTTAAAAAAATGAAAAAAATTGTGAAAACTCATGTCGACTTTTTGTCATGTTGACCTACAACATGTCGATATAATGACCATGCCGACATAGCAACCCTGTCGACCTAATGCATGTCGACCAATAGTGGTCGACCTAATGACTGTCGATCTAAGGGCTGTTGACCAAATGGGCGTATCCCAGAGAGGAATAGTTCTAGAAAGCTGTAAGCAGTGCCTCTAGTCATTATGTACCACATTTGCCTAGCTACAGTAACTTATAAACTCTAGTAAAAGCAGCTTGGAGATAATTCATAGTATTACGTCTGTGGTGCACATGGGTTTATAAAGCTGCTCCCCTACAGGTGAAATGCCAGCATTCCTCTTCCTGAGCCAGTATGATTTCCCCTGCTCTCAGAGCATCAACCGGACCAGTGTCAGGCTCCCTGCAGTGATCATGACTCGCGACTGACTCTGCACTCTGACCCCTCCACCACCAGACACTTCAGCGTGTTAAATCCTAGTGGCAGTAGCCGATTGAGAGAGCAGTGTGAATATGACCATACTTCATAACGGTATATATACAGTATAACAGAGTGTGAGAATCTTAAATTGGATTCTGAAAGGGAGGGGGAGCCAGTGAAGGGCTTGTAAGATGAGCCTGGCTGAAGCATTGATGGTAGATTGGAGTGTAGATAGGCATTTGTCAGGTACAGTTTGCCAGATAGGAGGAGATTACAGTAGTCCAAGTCTATAGATGACCAGTGAGTGCATAAGGATCTTAGAAGCATCCAGCGTGAGAAAGAGTCTAATCCTGGAAATATATTTGAGATGAAAACAGCAGGTTTGAGAGAGGTGCTGAATGTGTGGTTTGAGGGAGAGGAGGAGTCCAGGATTACTCCAAAACAGCGCAATTGGGGACTAGAGGGGATAGCAATAAAGTGGTTGGTCTCTAGGCAGGTGCTAGCTACCAGGAAGGACCAAAGTTCCAGGGCCAGCCAAACTATGGGGTCTATTTACTAAGCCTTGGATAAAGTAGATGGAGATAAGGTACCAGCTAATCAGCTCTTAACTGCCATGTCACAGGCTGAGTTTTAAAAGTACAGGAGCTGACTAGCTAATACTTTATCTCTGGCCACTTTACCTTCAGCCAAGGCTTAGTAAATAGACTCCTAAGTCCTGGGTTTTGGTTTCTCTCCTTGTAGACAGTAAGCTGTGAAGCTCAAAGATATTTCCCCAGAACCCCAGAGGGTCGGTCCAATCTTTATCAAAAGATCTTGTTGTCTAATTTTACTCTAGGTTGAAGTCTGATGCAGTCCAAATAAAAACATACAGTATGTTATGATCTGACATGACTCATTGATGATGCTGTAGTCCATTCTGTCTATTTATCTTGTCAATAAACAGAGAGCTGTTATATTCAGTTATCCAAGACTCACGTCAGTCTTTCATTTTCCCAGGAGCAGTTCTGTAAACTGAAGGGGTATCTGGAAGAAGAGCTGGATTACAGGAAACAAGCATTGGATCAAGCATACATGGTTTGTGAATAGAAACAAATCCAGAAGCAATTAATAACATTAACATATTACCAGTTATTTATATAGCGCACACATATTCCGCAGCGCTTCACAGAGAATATTTTCCCATTCACATCAGTCCCTGCCCCAGTGGAGCTTACAATTCACGCTAGGATTAATATTTGTTGGGAGCCAATTAACCTACCAGTATATTTTTGGATTGTGGGAGGAAACCGGAGGACCCGGAGGAAATCCACGCAAGTACGGGGAGAATATACAAACTCCACACAGTTAGGGCCATGGTGGGAATTGAACCCATGACCTCAGTGCTGTGAAGAAGTAATGCTAACCATTACACCATCCGTACTGCCTCACATTAATATGTGGACAAGTTCTTAATGTCCTTTTATTTATCCATAGCCAATGCAATCAGTATAAAGTAGGTTAATGCTATTAAAGGAAGCTTTTTGCATGTACTATTAATACAGCACATTTATACCCCCAGTTTTACCAAAAGCATTGTTCGTTAAAAAAAAAAACGTGCCAATGTTTTCACTATGTTGTCACCTTCACCATAGAGAATAAATAGCGTCGCGCGCCACCGTGCCCGCAGACTGGCGAGCGCAGCGAGCCCGCAAGGGGCTCATTTGCGCTCACCACGCTGTCGCTATGCCGGCGGTCCGGCTCCCGGCGCCGGTATGCTGGTTGCCGGGAGCCCGGCCGCCGGCATACCGTACTACACCCGGTATTATGTTATAGTCTATAGCAGGGTGGGCAATTATTTCAGTGGGGGCCATTTAACAACTTTTAGGTAATTGTTGAGGGCTATGCAGTAGATACATGACAAGCCAAATTACTGACTATACCAAGTAAAATTCAAAATACCAAATCTATAGTAATTTTAGAAAATGCTCATCAGTCTCATAAAATAAAAAGGGAAAAATAAAATACCAATAATGAGTCAGCTTTTGGTTTCTTGCTCACTGCATGATCCATGGGAGAGGTGATTCACAGAAGGAGGGAAGAATATTATCTAATCTAAATGTCAGGTTTATATAAGAAGCAGGAAGTACGTCACACAGATTTATTTATCAGCTTGAAGTGAAATGTGAGGTCATGACTGGAAAAACCCTAGTTCTCTGCCACAATACCTGATTAGTGCGGTGTGTGGTAATTTTTGATTGGAAGTGACTCCAGGGAAGAGGGAATGAACAAATAACAGTTCTGTTATGGATATGTCATGTCATCTTTATATGACACTAGGGTCCCCAGTGTCCATTGATGGGGGAATTGGACTTGTATTTACTGTAGAAGAGTGACATACTCCCTGGGGTGACCTCCTGCTTTTTGCCTCTTTATCAGTACCACATACTGAACTTTGTACCCTGATACCATCTTGCTACTCTGCACTGGATGTTAGGTCCCATGCAGTGGAGGCTGTTGAGTGCAAGGTCCCGGGAAACTTGGGACTACTTAGATGGGAATATACCTCCACTAATTGCCTCCCTGGACGATGGTGGAGTTTGCAACTCTCCTGTCAAACACATTAGCTTCCAGAACACAGCAAGATGGCAGGACAGAGAGACATAGAAACATAAGTCAGCGATAACAGAACCATAGAGTCTTCTAACATACTAGTTGCAAGGTCCAATCACACAAAATATTTTTTTCTGCAGCAGGGTACATTGGTTTCCACAGGGAAACATTGGGGTGTAGAGTGGATCTGGATCCAGAGGTACCAACAGGTAAAGCTTTAGCTGTCCCAGGATGCATAGGGGCCTTCTCTATAACCCCACCTCCAGGCACTGAGAGCTCAGTTTTGAAGTTGGTGCCTGCAGCAGCAGGTCTCTGAACAGGGAGGCTGCGCTGAGCATACCTGAAAGCTTTTGAAAATTACTTTTCTCTAACGTCCTAGTGGATGCTGGGAACTCCGAAAGGACCATGGGGAATAGCGGCTCCGCAGGAGTCTGGGCACAACTAAAAGAAAGCTTTTAGACTACCTGGTGTGCACTGGCTCCTCCCACCATGACCCTCCTCCAAGCCTCAGTTAGATTTTTGTGCCCGGCCGAGCTGGATGCACACTAGGGGCTCTCCTGAGCTCTTAGAAGAAAGTATATTTTAGGTTTTTTATTTTACAGTGAGACCTGCTGGCAACAGGCTCACTGCAACGAGGGACTAAGGGGAGAAGAAGCGAACCTACCTGCTTGCAGCTAGCTTGGGCTTCTTAGGCTACTGGACACCATTAGCTCCAGAGGGACCGACCGCATGGAACTGGCCTTGGTGTTCGGTCCCGGAGCCGCGCCGCCGTCCCCCTTACAGAGCCAGAAGCAAGAAGAAGTCCGGAAAATCGGCGGCATGAAGACTTCTGTCTTCTCCAAGGTAGCGCACAGCACTGCAGCTGTGCGCCATTGCTTCTCATACACACTTCACACTCCGGTCACTGAGGGTGCAGGGCGCTGGGGGGGGGCACCCTGAGCAGCAATAAAAACACCTTGGCTGGCAAAACAATCACAATATATAGCCCCAGAGGCTATATATGTGATAATTACCCCTGCCAGAATCCTTAAAAAAGCGGGAGAATAGTCCGCGAAAAAGGGGCGGAGCTATCCCCCTCAGCACACTGGCGCCATTTTTCCCTCACAGTTCCGCTGGAAGGAAGCTCCCTGGCTCTCCCCTGCAGTCTACACTACAGAAAAAGGGTAAAAAAGAGAGGGGGGGCACTAAATTTAGGCGCAGTAAATATTATAGCAGCTATAGTGTACTGTTAGGCGCCGAGGGTCCGCCCGTCAGTGCGGCCCGGCGCCTAGCAACTAGGGACGCCGCATGCGGACAGCCGCCGGCTCCCTAGCAACGCTAGACGCCGGGCGCACGGAGCCGCTCAGACCCTAGCAACGGGGACGCCACTGTCGGACCGCGTTCCCCGTTGCTGGGTCTAGATTAATCACCTCATTGGTATC
This sequence comes from Pseudophryne corroboree, assembly GCF_028390025.1. NCBI lineage: Eukaryota > Metazoa > Chordata > Amphibia > Anura > Myobatrachidae > Pseudophryne > Pseudophryne corroboree. The sequence goes on along the minus strand of NC_086449.1, from coordinate 603,473,548 downwards.
CTGGCCGTGCAGCATGCAGCTGCACGGCATGATTGTTAATTACCCTGTCTGGCTCCTGATTGGAGAGCTCCCAATTAAAAGCACTCTCAGGACTTTTCACAGACGCCGGTAATAGCTTCCTGTTTGCTGTGTCTGTTGCAGAGAGTTTTCCAGTCCTGTCTATCCGGTCGTTCCTGTCCTCAGTGGTCCAATACTCGGAAGTTGTCATCCTTTCCTGGAGTCCAGACCGAGCACCTTTAACATCCAGTGGTGTTCGTGAGTCGCGGCGTAGCCGTGTGTTGCGGCTTGACCGCTTACTATTTATTATTTGGTTATATTGTGTTTCGGAGCTTTTGCGGAGGATTCCGCTCCCACAAATCCACTCTGGTATCCAGCGGTGCTGGATAGGAGTAACGGATTCGTGGATTTTTGGTTGTCCTTTTCCCTGGCGGTTTGTCCGCACATACTTCTGGTTTAAGTTAGTTAGCTTGTAGCCCCTGGCCTGGTTGCTTAGTCAGAGGGCCCCTTGTTATCACCCTGTCTCGGATTTCCCTTTGTCTCCCATTAAGACCTGAGGGGGCATCGGAGTTGGGCAGACATAATCCGCCCTTCAAACGCGGCTGCCATGGGCTCAAGCAACCATAGTCTCGCAGGGGATTACTGATAACACGGGCGAGACAACGGAGTTAGGGCGCCAGGGGTTACTAGGCTTTCCTGCTCCCGTAACCAGCATTCCCTTCCAGTACTCTGACCTCCGTCATAAGATCTCCTCTGGTCAGACGTACTGGTATCATAACATTATTACCGGCCAGACTAAAATTTAAAATTAAAACGGGATTTGATTTTTTCCCTTATTCAGTTTGGAAGATTTGTCGGCCTCATGAATCCCACTGGTGTAGGGCCAAATTCTGGCCAGCTTCTAGTCAGTCAGATTCAAGAACTTAGATGGTTCAGGATCTATCCCTTCGGGTGAGGTCACAGGAAGATCTGTTACGGACTTCCCCGAGGGTCGTTCCTGAACCGAAAATGCATTTGCCAGACCGTTTTTCTGGGGATAGAAAGCAGTTTTTTAATTTTAAAGAGTCTTGTAAACTTTATTTTCGTTTAAGACCAGTCTCCTCAGTTACGGAATCTCAGCGGGTCGGAATTATTATTTCTTTACTTCAGGGGGATCCCCAGACCTGGGCTTTTGGTTTAAGAACAGACGATCCGGCATTGTTGTCTGTAGACGCCTTTCTGGGGTCTTTAGGGCTACTATATGATGACCCTGATAGAGAGGCATCCGCCGAGAGTCATTTGCGTGCTCTCAGACAGGGTAAGAATCCCGCAGAGATTTATTGTACGGAGTTTCGCCGTTGGTCGAACGACTGTGGATGGAATGACCCAGCCCTGCGCAGTCAGTTTCGCCTCGGCTTATCTGAGTCTATAAAAGACAGTCTCCTTCAGTATCCCGCTCCTGAGACTCTTGATAAACTCATGGAGCTTTCTATTAAGATTGATCGTCGTCTCAGAGAGCGGAGGGCTGAAAAAGGAGCACCTGTCGGGTCTACTCCTTGTGTTTTTTCCATTCCTGTGGACATAGAGGAGCCCATGCAGATAGGTCTCTCCAAGCTGTCTCCTGAAGAAAGAACCAGAAGGCAAAATTCTGGTCTTTGTTTGTACTGTGGGAGTAAGGGACATTTTGCCCGTAATTGTCCGAACAAGTCGGGAAACGCCTCGACCAAGTGAGTTGTGAGGGGGTTCACTTTGGTCTGCAGCTTATCTCCTCAAATAATTCACTGTTAGTCCCAGCTAAAGTTTCCTTTGGCAGCCTCTGTTCCTCGGTGTCGGCTTTTGTTGACAGTGGAGCTGCAGGGAACTTTATGGACTTAACGTGGGCCAAGGCCTTAGGTATTCCTCAGTTAGCCTTGGGTAGGTGTATCACCATGCATGGTTTAGATGGGAGTCCCTTGTCCAATGGGGTTATTTCTCTCTGTACACCCCCTGTACTACTTTCGGTAGGAGCTCTTCATTCCGAAAAAATTGAATTTTTCCTTACCCATTGCCCAGCAGTTCCAGTGGTTCTGGGTCACCCTTGGCTGGCCTTTCATAATCCCATCATTGATTGGCAGTCAGGGGAGATCTCACAATGGGGTACCATCTGTAATAAGGAATGTATTACGCTTCCCATCAGAATAGCTGCTGTCATTCCCGCACCCATTCCTGTGGAATACCAGGATTTTGTTGATGTATTTTCCAAGGGCAATGCGGACATTCTGCCTCCCCATCGGCCTTATGATTGTGCTATTGAGCTAATTCCTGGTGCCACTTTGCCTAAGGGAAGGTTATATGCATTATCCGGTCCAGAAACTGTGGCCATGAATGAGTATGTTAAAGAAAGCCTAGAGAAAGGATTTATCAGGCCATCTAAATCCCCTTTAAGTGCAGGCTTCTTCTTTGTGGAGAAGAAGGATGGATCACTCAGACCTTGCATTGACTTTAGAGCCTTGAATAAAATCTCAGTAAAAAATACTTACCCTTTGCCGCTGATTTCTGTCCTCTTTGATCAGCTACGTTCGGCTGTGATTTTTTCTAAGATTGACCTAAGAGGAGCATATAACCTCATCCGAATCAAGTCAGGGGATGAGTGGAAAACGGCATTCAGTACTCAGTCGGGTCACTATGAGTATCTGGTTATGCCATTCGGCCTGTCTAACGCTCCGGCAGTTTTCCAGGATCTCATTAACGATGTGCTCCGTGATTTTCTTGGAAGATTCGTAGTAGTCTACTTAGACGATATATTGATATATTCTGACTCTATTGAACAACACGTTACCCAGGTGCGTCAGGTTCTAAAAAAATTACGTGAAAATCACCTATATGCCAAGCTGGAGAAGTGTGAATTTCATGTCACGGAGGTATCCTTTTTAGGGTACATTATTTCCCCTCGGGGATTCTGTATGGAACCGAAGAAGCTCCAAGCCATCCTTAGTTGGGCGCAACCCACCAACTTAAAAGCAATTCAGCGCTTTTTAGGGTTTGCGAATTATTATAGAAGATTTATTCACTCTTTCTCCGACCTAGTTGCTCCCATTGTGGCACTGACTAAGAAGGGAGCGGATCCAACCAACTGGTCACGTGAAGCTGAATTATCTTTTCAGGCCTTGAAACAAGCCTTTATCTCAGCCCCAGTCCTCAGACATCCCAACCCAGAATTGCCTTTCATTGTTGAGGTTGATGCCTCGGAGGTTGGAGTAGGGGCTATCCTATCTCAGAAGGATCCGGATTCTCTAGAATTACATCCTTGTGCCTCTATGTCCAGGAAATTCTCATCTGCTGAATCCAACTACGATGTTGGTAACCGGGAATTACTGGCTATTAAATGGGCTTTCGAGGAGTGGAGGCATTGGCTTGAGGGAGCAACACATACCATTTCAGTTTTGACTGATCACAAAAATCTTCAGTACATTGAATCAGCTAAACGGCTGAATGCCCGGCAAGCTCGTTGGGCTTTATTTTTTACTCGTTTCAAGTTTTTTATCACCTTCAGGCCAGGTTCCAAGAATACCAAGGCGGATGCCCTATCACGCAGTTTTCTTCCAGTTCATGATAACATTCCTGTTACTCCCATACTTCCGTCTTCAGTCATTCGGGCAGGCCTCACACAAGATTTATTTACCCAGTTAAAGCAGCTTCAACATCAAGCTCCTGGAAATACTCCTGCTGGTCGTCTTTATGTCCCTGAGTTTTTGAGAGCAACTGTTTTGACGGAGTTTCATGATAGCAAAGTTGCCGGGCATCCGGGGATCGCTAAGACTTTGGAATTAGTCTCCCGCTCAGTATGGTGGCCTGGTCTTTCCAAAGACATTAAGGAGTTTGTTTTTTCGTGTCAGGTCTGTGCACAGCATAAAGTTCCCCGTTCCTTGCCTATCGGTCAACTTATGCCCTTGAATGTTCCTCTCAGGCCATGGTCTCATATTTCCATGGATTTTGTGGTGGACCTCCCTCTGTCAGCCGGATGCCGAGTCATATGGGTGGTAGTTGACCGTTTTAGCAAGATGGCCCATTTCATTGCTCTTCCCCGATTGCCATCTGCCCAGGGATTGGCAGTTTTGTTCCTCCGCCATGTTTTCAGACTCCATGGGTTACCCACTGATATTGTTTCTGATCGGGGTCCACAATTCATTGCACAATTTTGGAAGTCTTTTTGTGCCTCTTTAAAGATGAAATTGTCTTTAACGTCTGGCTACCATCCCCAATCCAACGGGCAGACTGAGCGAGTTAATCAATCATTAAAACAATATTTGCGTTTGTACTCGGCCAAACTCCAAAATGACTGGTCCGAGTTTCTTCCGTTGGCGGAGTTTGCTTACAACAATGCCTGTCATTCCTCCACCAATGTGTCTCCATTTTTTACAGTTTTCGGTTTTCACCCCAGAGCTAATTCCTTTTTTCAACATTCCTCTGTCTCCTCACTGACCTTGACCACTCATCTCAGACTCATTTGGAGAAAAGTGCACCTTGCTCTCAGAAAAGCGGCATTTCGGGAGAAAAAATTTTCTGACAGGCTCCGGCGGCCGTGCACTTTTAAAGTTGGAGATAGGGTATGGTTGTCGACTCGCAACATTAAACTTCGACAAACCTCAGCCAGATTGGGCCCTAAATTTATTGGACCATTTCATATTATAAAAAAAATCAATCCAGTTGCTTTCCGGTTACGTTTACCAAGAACTCTCTGGATCGGAAATACCTTCCATTGCTCCTTGTTGAAACCATACGTTTCTTCCAGTAGATTTCCTCGGAAGATCTCTCAGGGGAAATCACCAATAGATGTACAGGGTCAGCAGGAGTTCTTGGTGGAGAAGGTTCTCGATTCCAAGTTGTCCCGGGGTCGGCTTTATTTTTTGGTACATTGGAGAGGTTATGGTCCAGAAGAAAGGTCTTGGGTCCTGGATGAGGATCTCCATGCCCCGAGGCTCAAAAAGGCATTTTTTCGAGAATTTCCTCAGAAACCTGGCCTTAGGGGTTCCTTGACCCCTCCTCAAGGGGGGGGTACTGTTAGGCGCCGAGGGTCCGCCCGTCAGTGCGGCCCGGCGCCTAGCAACTAGGGACGCCGCATGCGGACAGCCGCCGGCTCCCTAGCAACGCTAGACGCCGGGCGCACGGAGCCGCTCAGACCCTAGCAACGGGGACGCCACTGTCGGACCGCGTTCCCCGTTGCTGGGTCTAGATTAATCACCTCATTGGTATCCTGGCCGTGCAGCATGCAGCTGCACGGCATGATTGTTAATTACCCTGTCTGGCTCCTGATTGGAGAGCTCCCAATTAAAAGCACTCTCAGGACTTCTCACAGACGCCGGTAATAGCTTCCTGTTTGCTGTGTCTGTTGCAGAGAGTTTTCCAGTCCTGTCTATCCGGTCGTTCCTGTCCTCAGTGGTCCAATACTCGGAAGTTGTCATCCTTTCCTGGAGTCCAGACCGAGCACCTTTAACATCCAGTGGTGTTCGTGAGTCGCGGCGTAGCCGTGTGTTGCGGCTTGACCGCTTACTATTTATTATTTGGTTATATTGTGTTTCGGAGCTTTTGCGGAGGATTCCGCTCCCACAAATCCACTCTGGTATCCAGCGGTGCTGGATAGGAGTAACGGATTCGTGGATTTTTGGTTGTCCTTTTCCCTGGCGGTTTGTCCGCACATACTTCTGGTTTAAGTTAGTTAGCTTGTAGCCCCTGGCCTGGTTGCTTAGTCAGAGGGCCCCTTGTTATCACCCTGTCTCGGATTTCCCTTTGTCTCCCATTAAGACCTGAGGGGGCATCGGAGTTGGGCAGACATAATCCGCCCTTCAAACGCGGCTGCCATGGGCTCAAGCAACCATAGTCTCGCAGGGGATTTCTGATAACACGGGCGAGACAACGGAGTTAGGGCGCCAGGGGTTACTAGGCTTTCCTGCTCCCGTAACCAGCATTCCCTTCCAGTACTCTGACCTCCGTCATAAGATCTCCTCTGGTCAGACGTACTGGTATCATAACATATAGGGGACATAATTCAGTTAGTCCCTGCAGTATATAGCGCTCTGGTGTGTGCTGGCATACTCTCTCTCTCTGTCTCCCCAAAGGGCTTCTGTGGGGTCCTGTCCTCTGTTTAGAGCATTCCCGGTGTGTGTGCGGTGTGTCGGTACGGCTGTGTCGACATGTTTGAGGAGGAAAATTATGTGGAGGCGGAGCAGATGCCTGTAGAAGTGATGTCACCCCCTGCGGGGCAGACACCTGAGTGGATGGTTTTATGGAAGGAATTACGTGCAAGTGTCGACTCCTTACACAAAAAATTTGACGACATGCCAAATGCGGGACAGCCGGCTTCTCAGCTTGTGCCTGCCCAGGTGTCTCAAAGGCCATCAGGGGCTCTAAAACGCCCGCTACCTCAGATGGCAGACCCAGATGTCGACACGGATACTGATACCAGTGTCGACGACGATGAGTCTAATCTAATGTCCACTAAGGCCATTCGCTGCATGATTGAGGCAATGAAAGAGGTGTTACACATTTCAGATTTAAACCCAGGTACCACAAAAAAGGGTATTATGTTTGGGGAGAAAAAACTACCCGTAGTTTTTCCCCCATCTGAAGAATTAAATGAAGTGTGTGAAGAAGCGTGGGCTTTCCCTGATAAAAGATTGATAATCTCAAAAATATTACTAATGGCGTTCCCTTTCCCGCCAGAGGATAGGGCACGTTGGGAAACACCTCCTAGGGTGGATAAAGCGCTCACACGGTTGTCTAAAAAGGTGGCACTTCCGTCTCCGGATACGGCCGCCCTGAAGGAGCCTGCGGATAGAAAACAGGAGGCAATCCTGAAGTCTATATATACACACACAGGCATTATACTTAGACCAGCTATTGCGTCAGCATGGATGTGCAGTGCTGCCGCTGCGTGGTCAGATTCCCTGTCAGAAAATATTGACACCCTAGACAGGGACACTATTCTGCTAACCATAGAGCATATAAAAGACTCAGTCTTATATATGAGAGATGCACAGAGGGAGATCTGCCGGCTGGCATCTAAAATAAGTGCATTGTCCATTTCTGCTAGGAGAGGCTTATGGACCCGGCAGTGGACAGGGGATGCAGATTCCAAAAGGCACATGGAAGTTTTGCCTTATAAGGGTGAGGAGTTATTCGGGGATGGTCTCTCGGACCTCGTTTCCACAGCGACAGCTGGGAAGTCAGCATTTTTACCCCATGTTCCCTCACAGCCTAAAAAAGCGCTGTTTTATCAGGTACAGTCCTTTCGGACCCAGAAAAACAGGTGAGGAAAAGGCGGGTCTTTTCTGTCCAGAGGCAGAGGTAGGGGAAAAAGGCTGCAACAAACAGCTAGTTCCCAGGAGCAAAAGTCCTCCCCCGCTTCTTCCAAGTCCGCCGCATGACGGTGGGGCTCCACAGGCAGAGCCAGGTACGGTGGGGGGCCGCCTCAAAAATTTCAGCGATCAGTGGGCTCGCTCACAGGTGGATCCCTGGATCTTTCAAATAGTATCTCAGGGGTACAAGCTGGAATTCAAAGCGTCTCCCCCCCCGCCGTTTCCTCAAATCAGCCTTGCCAGCAACTCCCTTGGACAGGGAGGCTGTGCTAGAGGCAATTCACAAGCTGTATTCCCAGCGCGTGATAGTCAAGGTGCCCCTACTTCAACAAGGACGGGGTTACTATTCCACACTGTTTGTGGTACCGAAACCGGACGGTTCGGTGAGACCCATTTTAAATTTGAAATCCTTGAACACATACATAAAAAAATTCAAGTTCAAGATGGAATCGCTCAGGGCGGTTATTGCAAGTCTAGACGAGGGGGATTACATGGTATCCCTGGACATCTAGGATGCTTACCTGCATGTCCCCATTTACCATCCTCACCAGGAGTACCTCAGATTTGCGGTACAGAATTGCCATTACCAATTCCAGACGCTGCCGTTTGGTCTGTCCACGGCACCGAGGGTGTTTACCAAGGTAATGGCGGAAATGATGATACTCCTTCGAAAAAAGGGAGTTTTAATTATCCCATACTTGGACGATCTCCTAATAAAGGCGAGATCCAAGGAGCAGTTGTTGGTAGGAGTAGCACTATCTCAGGAGGTGCTACACCAGCACGGTTGGATTCTAAATATTCCAAAGTCTCAGCTGGTTCCGATGACACGTCTACTGTTCCTGGGAATGATTCTGGACACAGTCTTGAAAAAAGTGTTTCTCCCAGAGGAAAAAGCCATGGAGCTGTCGTCTCTAGTCAGAAACCTCCTGAAACCAAAACAGGTGTCTGTGCATCACTGCACGCGAGTCCTGGGAAAGATGGTGGCTTCTTACGAAGCAATTCCTTTCGGCAGGTTCCATGCCAGAATCTTTCAGTGGGACCTGTTGAACCAATGGTCCGGATCGCATCTTTAGATGCATCGGCTAATAACCCTGTCTCCAAGAACCAGGGTGTCTCTACTGTGGTGGCTGCAGAGTGCTCATCTTCTAGAGGGCCGCAGATTCGGCATACAGGACTGGGTCCTGGTGACCACGGATGCCAGCCTTCGAGGCTGGGGGGCAGTCACACAGGGAAGCAACTTCCAAGGACTATGGTCGAGTCAGGAGACTTCCCTACACATAAATATTCTAGAACTGAGGGCCATTTACAATGCCCTAAGTCAGGCAAAATCCCTGCTTCAAAACCAGCCGGTACTGATCCAATCAGACAACATCACGGCAGTCGCCCATGTAAACCGACAGGGCGGCACAAGAAGCAGGACGGCGATGGCAGAAGCCACAAGGATTCTCCGATGGGCGGAAAATCACGTGTTAGCACTGTCAGCAGTGTTCATTCCGGGAGTGGACAACTGGGAAGCAGACTTCCTCAGCAGACACGATCTCCACCCGGGAGAGTGGGGACTTCATCCAGAAGTCTTCACACTGATTGTAAATCGTTGGGAACGGCCACAGGTGGACATGATGGCGTCCCGCCTAAACAAAAAACTAGAGAACACCGGATCCTAAAGGAGAAAGGCATTCCGGAGGATGTCATTCCTACGCTGATTAAAGCCAGGAAAGATGTAACTGTAAAACATTATCACCGCATATGGCGGAAATATGTTGCTTGGTGTGAGGCCAATAAGGCCCCAACAGAGAAATTTCAGCTGGGTCGATTTCTGCACTTCCTACAGGCAGGAGTTTCTATGGGCCTAAAATTAGGCTCCATTAAGGTGCAGATATCGGCTCTGTCGATTTTCTTCCAAAAAGAACTAGCTTCACTACCTGAAGTTCAGACATTTGTAAAAGGAGTGCTGCATATTCAGCCCCCTTTTGTGCCTCCAGTGGCACCCTGGGATCTCAACGTGGTGTTGAATTTCCTAAAATCACATTGGTTTGAACCACTGAAGACCGTGGATCTTAAATATCTCACGTGGAAAGTGGTCATGTTATTGGCCTTGGCTTCGGCCAGGCGTGTTTCAGAATTGGCGGCTTTGTCATGCAAAAGCCCTTATCTGATTTTCCATATGGATAGGGCAGAATTGAGGACTCGTCCCCAGTTTCTCCCTAAGGTGGTATCAGCTTTTCACTTGAACCAACCTATTATAGTGCCTGCGGCTACTAGTAACGTGAAGGATTCCAAGTTGCTGGACATAGTCAGGGCCTTAAAAATTTATGTTTCCAGGACGGCTGGAGTCAGGAAAACTGACTCGCTATTTATCCTGTATGCACCCAACAAACTGGGTGCTCCTGCTTCTAAGCAGACTATTGCTCGCTGGATTTGTAGCACAATTCAACTGGCGCATTCTGCGGTTGGACTGCCGCGTCCTAAATCAGTTAAAGCCCATTCTACAAGGAAGGTGGGCTCATCTTGGGCGGCTGCCCGAGGGGTCTCGGCTTTACAACTTTGCCGAGCTGCTACTTGGTCAGGGGCAAACACGTTTGCAAAATTCTACAAATTTGATACCCTGGCTGAGAAGGACCTTGAGTTCTCTCATTCGGTGCTGCAGAGTCATCAGCACTCTCCCGCCCGTTTGGGAGCTTTGGTATAATCCCCATGGTCCTTTCGGAGTTCCCAGCATCCACTAGGACGTTAGAGAAAAATAAGAATTTACTTACCGATAATTCTATTTCTCGTAGTCCGTAGTGGATGCTGACAGAAAGCAGGAGAATATCCTAAAATGTATATACACTCACACGGGTGTTATACTGCGACCAGCAATCGCCTCAGCCTGGATGTGCAGTGCTGGGGTGGCTTGGTCGGATTCCCTGACTGAAAATATTGATACCCTGGATAGGGACAGTATATTACTGACTATAGAGCATTTAAAAGATGCATTTTTATATATACGTGATGCACAGAGGGATATTTGCCGACTGGCATCAAGAGTAAGTGCGCTGTCCATATCTGCCAGAAGAGGGTTATGGACGCGGCAGTGGTCAGGTGATGCTGATTCCAAAAGGCATATGGAAGTATTGCCTTATAAAGGGGAGGAGTTATTTGGGGTAAGTCTATCGGACCTGGTATCCACGGCAACTGCTGGGAAATCCACATTTTTACCCCAGGTAGCCTCTCAACATAAAAAGACGCCGTATTATCAGGCGCAGTCCTTTCGGCCCCATAAGGGCAAGCGGGCGAAAGGCTCCTCATTTCTGCCCCAAGGCAGAGGGAGAGGAAAAAGGCTGCAGCAAACAGCCAGTTCCCAGGAACAGAAGCCCTCTCCCGCTTCTGCCAAGTCCTCAGCATGACGCTGGGGCTCTACAAGCGGACTCAGGCACGGTGGGGGCCCGTCTCAAGAATTTCAGCGCGCAGTGGGCTCACTCACAAGTGGACCCCTGGATCCTTCAGGTGGTATCTCAGGGGTACAAATTGGAATTCGAGACGTCTCCCCCTCGCCGTTTCCTAAAGTCTGCCTTACCGACGTCTCCCTCCGACAGGGAGGCAGTATTGGAAGCCATTCACAAGCTGTATTCACAGCAGGTGATAATCAAGGTACCCCTCCTGCAACAGGGAAAGGGGTATTATTCCACGCTGTTTGTGGTACCGAAGCCGGATGGCTCGGTGAGACCTATTTTAAATCTAAAATCTTTGAACACTTACATACAGAGGTTCAAATTCAAGATGGAGTCACTCAGAGCGGTGATCGCGAACCTGGAAGAAGGGGATTATATGGTGTCTCTGGACATCACGGATGCTTACCTCCATGTCCCAATTTACCCTTCTCACCAAGGGTACCTCAGGTTTGTGGTACAGAACTGCCACTATCAGTTTCAGACGCTGCCGTTTGGATTGTCCACGGCGCCCCGGGTCTTTACCAAAGTAATGGCCGAAATGATGATACTATTGCTCAGGAGACGGTAGTGCCACCTGTTTTGACAAGCGTGTGAGCGCTTTATCCCACCCTAGGAGGTGTTTCCCAACGTGCCCTATCCTCTGGCGGGAAGGGGTATGATGCCAATAACTTTTTAGGAATTATCAGTTTTTTATCGGGAGAAACCCACGCTTCATCACACACTTCATTTAATTCCTCAGATGCAGGAAAAACTACAGGTAGTTTTTTCTCACCAAACATAATACCCTTTTTAGCGGTACTTGTACTATCAGAAATGTGTAAAACATTTCTCATTGCCTCAATCATGTAACGTGTGGCCCTACTGGAAGTCACATTCGTCTCTTCATCGTCGACACTGGAGTCAGTATCCGTGTCGGCGTCTGTATCTGCCATCTGAGGTAGCGGGCGTTTTAGAGCCCCTGATGGTCTTTGAGACGCCTGGACAGGCACCAGCTAAGTAGCCGGCTGTCTCATGTCATCAACCGTCTTTTGTAAAGAGCTGACACTTTCACGTAAATCCTTCCATAAGCTCATCCACTCAGGTGTCGACTCCCTAGGGGGTGACATCACCATTACAGGCAATTGCTCCACCTCCACATAATTTTCCTCTTCATACATGTCGACACAGTCGTACCGACACACAGCACACACACAGGGAATGCTCTGATAGAGGACAGGACCCCACTAGCCCTTTGGGGAGACAGAGGGAGAGTATGCCAGCACACACCAGAGCGCTATATATAAGTTGGGATAACACCAACAGAGTGTTTTTCCCTTTATAGCTGCTGTGTATATTATACTGCGCCTAATTAGTGCCCCCCCCCCTCTTGTTTTACCCTTTTCTGTAGTGCAGGACTGAAGGGGAGAGTCAGGGAGACGTCCTTCAAGCGGAGCTGTGAGGGAAAATGGCGCCAGTGTGCTGAGGAGATAGGCTCCGCCCCCTTCTCGGCGGACTTTTCTCCCGCTTTTTTTAGGAATCTGGCAGGGGTTAATATACATCTATATAGCCCTGGGGGTTATATGTGATGTAATTTAGCCAGCCAAGGTGTTTATATTGCTGCTCAGGGCGCCCCCCCCCCCCCCCCCCCCCCCAGCGCCCTGCACCCATCAGTGACCGGAGCGTGTGGTGCATGAGGAGCAATGGCGCACAGCTGCAGTGCTGTGCGCTACCTTGGTGAAGACTGATGTCTTCTGCCGCCGATTTTCCGGACCTCTTCTTGCTTCTGGCTCTGTAAGGGGGCCGGCGGCGCGGCTCTGGGACCGGACTCCGAGGCTGGGCCTGTGTTCGGTCCCTCTGGAGCTAATGGTGTCCAGTAGCCTAAGAAGCCCAAGCTGGCTGCAAGCAGGCAGGTTCGCTTCTTCTCCCCTTAGTCCCTCGATGCAGTGAGCCTGTTGCCAGCAGGTCTCACTGAAAATAAAAAACCTAAAACTAACTTTTCCTAAGAAGCTCAGGAGAGCCTCCTAGATTGCACCCAGCTCGGTCGGGCACAAAAATCTAACTGAGGCTTGGAGGAGGGTCATAGGGGGAGGAGCCAGTGCACACCAGGTAGTCCTAAAGCTTTTCTTTTGTGCCCAGTCTCCTGCGGAGCCGCTATTCCCCATGGTCCTTACGGAGTTCCCAGCATCCACTAGGACGTCAGAGAAATAAGATTTTACTCACCGGTAAATCTATTTCTCGTAGTCCGTAGTGGATGCTGGGCGCCCGTCCCTAGTGCGGATTGTCTGCAATAATTGTACATAGTTATTGTTTAATAACGGGTTATTGTTATGAGCCATCTGTTGAGAGGCTCAGTTTTGTTTCATACTGTTAACTGGATATGGTATCACGTGTTGTACGGTGTGATTGGTGTGGCTGGTATGAGTCTTACCCGGGATTCAAAATCCTTCCTTATTGTGTCAGCTCTTCCGGGCACAGTATCCTAACTGAGGCTTGGAGGAGGGTCATAGTGGGAGGAGCCAGTGCACACCAGGTAGTCTAAAAGCTTTCTTTTAGTTGTGCCCAGACTCCTGCGGAGCCGCTATTCCCCATGGTCCTTTCAGAGTTCCCAGCATCCACTACGGACTACGAGAAATAGATTTACCGGTGAGTGAAATCTTATTTTCTCCTGGGCTGATCGCAATGTAAGTCATAGTGACATTCAGTGCTGCAGCTTCATCACCTCCCAAATGTCGCCACACACTCCTGCTGGCCTGGTTCCCGACTTAGGCACGGCCCCAGACTGCTCTCCTGGATCGGAGAAAGTAAGAGGGTTTCCCAGGGGGACCTGCCATTAAATCGCATTCCGTCCGCGGTCTGGGGAGACGGATCGCACCCCACTAGACCACCGGGGCATTCATAGTACAGGTCTGGTGTATTAACACCATTTAGTAAGGCTCTACAGTACCTGGAGTGGAAGTCCAGCATAGGGGAGCCGACGCTTGACCTGTAGCCCCTCCCCTGGCCCAGGGCGCCATCTCCTGGCAGATTTCCCACCCTGGCGTTGCCTCACTCTCCCTAACTCCCTCACAGAGACTCTGGATGCCATCTTACAGAATAGCAGCAGCAGCTGGTCTCTGGGATTGCAGGGCAAGGTCTCCCATGTAAAGCCGCCTGTATACAAAGCTGTGACTTTACATTCATTTGGGTATCTTGCATGTCTTAGAGACAGCGTTAGTTGAGAAAAGGTGTATATTGTACGAGTATTCTGCTATATCCTCCGGTCCTGGACCGTGGTGTGATATTGGGGCTACTTCAGGTTGGATTGCAAATTCTGATCCAACTGGAATTGTTACGATTGCCCCATGGGCGCATGCACAGCGCCCGTCCTGTGCATGTGCCCGCACTTTCTGCGGGGGGCCGCAGAAAATGCGTTCGCCTCTGCCTGTCTATCAGGCAGAGGCAGTCGCAGGGCGGCGGCAACACTCCATTTCCAGGGCGGAGACGGAGCATTGCGGGGGCGGTGCGGTGTGAACAGGAATGGTGCGGCGCAAATGTGGGCGTGATCGCAACAGCTGCGTGATGTCACATGCAGCCGCCATGATCGGTAACATGGCAGCGGCCCTCCTGCGGGAGCAGCTAAGCTGCGCCGGCAGGAGGCATCATCTATTTCTGCTAACAAGCAGAAATTGCAATGCATTTGCAATTTCTGCTTGTTGAAGGGGGGTAGGCGGCGGTCAGCATGCTGGGCGGCCTTGCCCTGCGATGGGTGGCCCCCCAGCATGCTAACAAAAGTTTGGCAAATTCTGCTAATTAGCAGAATTTGCAATCCTTACTGAGGGGGTAATGCAGACTGGATCGCTGCAGCGGCAGCGATCGCAGTCTGAATCCCTATGTGGGCGCAGCCCGGGAGCCTAGTGAGATTCTAACAGCATCTCTGGGCTGCGATCGCCTCTGCTTGATTGACAGGAAGAGGCAGTCGCAGGGCGGAAGGGGGCGTGCCGACGGCGTTAGAACGCCGTTGGCGGGGCACGGTCCTGACAACGGAGGCGTGTCCGGACCGTTGGGGGGCTGCGACCCGGGACGTGCTGAGTAGCGGCCTGCCAGTGCGCAGAAGCTGCGCTGACAGGGAGCTACTCAGCAGGTACAAAAGCTTTGCCGCTGTGTGATGCTTTTGCGCCCTTGCAGTGGGGGTAGGGCCAGAAATGTGGGGCGGACTAGTAGCCCAGTGCTGAGCGTCCCCCTGCATGTCTGAGAAACTGATCGTAGAGGTGCTTAATTTAGCACATCTATGATCAGATCTGAATGACCCCCTGAATTAGGCCCATAATTATAAAAGTCAAGTGCATCATTATTGTGATATATATAATTTCTGCATTGCATGTGACTCTGTGTGCCTGTAATCTGCTGTGTGGTTTCACTTTCAGTGTTTCCCAGCCATAACTGTCACTATATTCTATACCCTGGGCTAGGTGCATTTGGGTCAAATATAGTGTACACAGAGTTTATCTATATATATAGCATATTACTTCTGTGTTTCAGTTACATTATATCCTGTTGCTTCATCAACAGGTTAATATATTTGCCTGGCTATTATATCGCACTGTGTATGTCCCGTTGTTTACATTGTGTAATAACATAGTAACATAGTAACTAAGTATCTAAAGTTGAAAAAAGACAATTTGTCCATTGAGTTCAAACTATTTGTGGTCTCCTATGCAGGATTATTTGGTATAAAATTTTGACTGATGCTGATGTCTGCCGTTACGTTTTATCCCTCTTTTTTATAATAACTATAGGCGTGACTATGCACCATAACCCTGGTTATCCTTATCCATTAGGAATTTATCTAATCCATTCTTAAAGGTGTTGACTGAGTCCGCCATTACAACTCCCTCAGGCAGGGAATTCCAAACACGTATCGTCCTTACCGTGAAAAAGCCTTTACGCCGTATTGTGCGGAATCTCCTCTCCTCTAACCTGAGCGAGTGTCCACGAGTTCTCTGTGTTGATCTAACCAAAAAGAGGTCCTGCGCAAGATCTGTGTATTGTCCCCTTATATATTTGTAGCTGTTGATCATGTCCCCTCTTAGTCTCCTCTTTTCCAGTGTAAACATGCCTAGCCTTGCAAGCCTTTCCTCGTATTCCAGCGTCTCCATCCCCTTAATTAGTTTGGTCGCCCGCCTCTGAACCTTTTCTAGCTCCAGGTTATCCTTTTTGTAGTATGGTGCCCAGAATTGTACACAGTATTCAAGGTGTGGCCTCACTAGTGATTTATACAACGGGAGTATAACACTCTCATCCCTAGCATCAATTCTCTGTTTTATGCATGCTAATATCTTATTAGCCTTCTTTACTGCAAACCTACTTTGGGTACTACTGCTTAGTTTGCTATCTATGAGGACACCTAAGTCCTTTTCCAGTACAGAATCCCCTAATTTTACCCCATTTAGTATGTAGGTGTTATTTTTGTTCTTGTACCACAGTGCATTACCTTACACTTGTCTGTATTGAAGTGCATTCTCCATTTCGCTGCCCATGCTTCTAATTTAACTAAGTCGTTCTGAAGCGACTCAGCATCCCCCTCCGTATTTATAACTTTACAAAATTTGGTATCATCTGCAAAAATTGACACCATGCTCTCTAGACCTTCTGTTAGATCGTTAATGAAAATATTGAACAATAGCGGTCCTAATACTGAGCCTTGTGGCACACCACTTAACACTTCAGTCCAATTTGAAAAAGATCCATTAACCACAACGCGATGCTCCCTATTATCTAACCAATTTTTTATCCAAGTGCATATTGTGCTTCCTAGCCCTATTTCTTGTAGCTTGTAGATAAGTCTCATGTGTGGTACAGTGTCGAAAGCTTTCGCAAAGTCTAAAAAGATTACATCTACCTCTTTACCCTGATCTAAGTTTGCACTTACTGTTTCATAAAAGCCAAGTAAGTTGGTTTGACAGGATCTGTCCTTCACAAATCCATGTTGATTCCTTTTAATGACCTTATTGACTTCAAGGAACTTCTGAATACTATCTCTTAGAATACCTTCCAATACTTTCCCCACTACAGATGTAAGACTAACTGGTCTATAATTACCTGGTTCAGCTTTACTTCCCTTTTTGAATATAGGCACTACTTCCGCTATACGCCAGTCTTTGGGAACCATACCTGATGTTACTGAATCCTTAAAGATCAAAAATAGCGGTTTTGCAAGTTCAGAGTGAAGCTCCATTAGAACCCTTGGGTGAATTCCATCGGGACCCGGTGACTTATTAATCTTTAAATGTTTTAATCGGTCACAGACTACCTCCTCGCTTAAATAAGTACCTATCAGTGGGATATTCTCATTATTGAGATTATAGGGGTCATTCCGAGTTGTTTGCTCGTTGCCGATTTTCGCAACGGAGCGATTATGGCAAAAATGCACATGCGCATGGTACGCAGTGCGCATGCGCTAAGTATTTTAGCACAAAACTTAGTAGATTTACTCACGTCCGAACAAAGAATTTTCATCGTTGAAGTGACTGGAGTGTGATTGACAGGAAGTGGGTGTCTCTGGGCGGAAACTGACCGTTTTCTGGGAGTGTGCGGAAAAATGCAGGCGTGCCAGAATAAAACGCGGTAGTGTCTGGAGAAATGGGGGAGTGGCTGGCCGAACGCGGGGCGTGTTTGTGACGTCAAACCAGGAACGAAACGGGCTGAGCTGATCGCAGTGTAGGAGTAAGTCTCGAGCTACTCAGAAACTGCTAAGAATTTTCTATTCGCAATTCTGCAAATCTTTCATTCGCAATTCTGCTTAGCTAAGATACACTCCCAGAGGGCGGCGGCCTAGCGTGTGCAATGCTTCTAAAATCTGCTAGCGAGCAAACAACTCGGAATGACCCCCTATGTGTTAGTCCCTGAATTGGGTCCTCTCTAGTAAATACTGTTGAAAAAAACTCATTTAGTGTGTCCGCTATGTCATTATCATTTTTGCTTAAGACTCCCAACTTGTCTTTTAAAGGGCCTATACTCTCCTTCTTTAATCTCTTGCTATTAATGTATTTAAATAATTTTTTGGGATGTCTAACAAAAAGGCGGTAAATTTGCTACATTGCAGAGCTTGCTCCGCAGTTTTGTCTGAGGAAGAAATGTTACATGATGGTCTCTGTACAGCTTGTCATGCACTTCCCAGTCAGTCCGCAGCACCTGCACTTAGTCAGGGTCCACCATGGGAAGCATTCACTGCAATGCTGGATACTCTAGTGGAGCGCCTTACGCCCCCTATGGGGCCACCTGTGGCATTGCCTCCACAAATTGTCCCTATGGTAAACCCGTCTTGGGCGGAATATTTGTCTAACCAACCGCAGCAATTGAACCAGTCTCTAGTTAGACAGAAATCCAACTTGGGTCACTCATGTGTCCCTGGTTCCTCTAAGCGGGCTGCTTTGTCCTCACAATCTACAAACCTCTCTGATGTCTCATCTGAAGAAGAGAATGAGTATACGGTCCTGTCTAACACTGAATCCTGTGTTACTGATGAGGATTCTTCCTTCTTGATAGATGTCCCTGCCCTAGTGGTTGCTCTTAAGCAGATCCTTCAATCACTGCGGATGAGGATTCCACTACTGTGTCAAAGACAACTGACAATTCAAACTGTATTACCCCATTCTGATCATCTAGTGGACATCAGACGGGAACCCTGGTCTAATCCAGGGAAGAAATTCCCTATTTCCAAACAGGCTTTGGCTCTCTATCCTCTCCCTGCAGAGCTGTGTCACAAACGGGAGACTCCACCCGGTGGATTCTCATGTCACCCGCCTAGTGGTGTCATCCACTTTGCCTGTTACCACTGTTACCTCACTGAGGGAGCCAACAGATAAGCGTATTGAGGAATGCCTGAAAACTATATACTCCCTCACAGGGGCTGTTCATAGACCCACTATAGCTGCCTCTTGGGCTGCAAAAGATATCGAGGCGTGGGTTTTAGGCACTAGTGGAGGAGCTGCCCGAAGATATTTCTGACAATGCCAGAAAATACCTGTCTCACATTAACACTGCTTCCTATTATATACAAGAAGCGTCCTCTGAGGTGGGTGTATTGGCGGCCATGGCGTCTGCTGCGTCTGTCCTGGCACGCCGCATTCTGTAGCTAAGGTCATGGAAAGTGGACTTGGACACCAAGAAAACTTTGGAAGTCACCCCTTCACTGGGGACATTTTGTTTGGAGAAGACCTAAATAAAATTGTGTCTGAACTAGCAGCTGCAAAGACAGCTTTTCTCCCAAGTACTAATCCTTCTCAGAAGGCAAAAAAGTACCACTTTTCATTCCTTTCAGCCTCAGGGGAAAGCAAAAGGTCAGTCTTACCCTAGACAATCTCGCGTTTTCAAGCCCAAGGCAAAGCAATCTTGGTCAGCCCATCAGCCTGCTGCGAAATCTAACAAGCCTGCTGCATGATAGGGCGGGCCACCCCCTGGGGGACCCCAGGGTGGGAGGCTGACTTCTACAGTTTGCCCAGGTCTGGCTCGCGACCACTTCAGATGCTTGGGTACTGGAAGTTGTCTCTCACGGGTACGTTGTCTCCTTTAAGAGATGTCTTCCTCACCAGTTCTGCACAATGGCTCCCCCTTCGGACTCGTTAAAAGCGCAGTCTCTACAAACGGTTGTAAGTTTCCTCCTGAGTACAGGAGTGGTTGTGCCGGTTCCTCTATCCCAGAGGGGCAGAAGGGAACTATTTGACTCTGTTTCTGTATCCAAAACACAATGGGTCTTTCCGGCTGTTAGATATTGGAATCTGGCTATATCAGATTCACATTGCTGTGCTTTTCTGTTTTACACTTTTCCATGTTTCACCACTGTCTATTGTTCAGTGCTATTGTGCAGCTTGCTGCAAAAGTCTGTTGTTTTATGGTGGTCATTCCGAGTTGTTCGCTCGTTGCCGATTTTCGCTAAGCTGCGATTTGCTGATAAATGTGCATGCGCATGGTAGGCAGCGCGCATGCGCTTAGTTATTTAACACAAAACTTAGTAGATTTACACAAGCTCGAGCGACGTTTTTTCAACGCTCGAGTGATCGTAGTGTGATTAACAGGAAGTGGGTGTTTCTGGGCAGAAACTGTCCGTTTTCAGGGAGTGTGCTAAAAAAGGCAGGCGTGCCAGGTTAAAACGCAGGAGTGGTTGGAGAAACGGGGGAGTGGCTGGCCGAACGCAGGGCGTGTTTGTGACGTCAAACCAGGAGACAAACGAACTGAGCTGATCGCAATCTAGGAGTAGGTCTGGAGCTACTCAGAAACTGCAAATAATTATTTAGTAGCAGTTTTGCTAATCTTTCGTTCGCTATTCTGCTAAGCTAAGATACACTCCCAGAGGGCGGCGGCCTAGCGTTTGCAATGCTGCTAAAAGCAGCTAGTGAGCGAACAACTCGGAATGACCACCTATGTTCGTTTGCAGTCTAGTAAAGTTGAACGTATCATGCTGATCTCAGCTCCTGGTCTCAATGTCTGTTTGTGTCAATGAGCACTTATACAGACACTACAATTGGCGATGAGTGGTGCTTCTGAACCCATGTCACATCTGTTAGACCAGAAAGAAGTGGCAATGTTTGTGAAGGAATCACAATGCAATCTGTTCAGCTGCAAGCGCCGGTAAGGACACACTGCCATGGCCCTACATCTAGACACCTTAAGTGACTTTGACATTGAAAAAGATGACTGGCTCCTCTATACTGAAAGGTTGCAACAGTATTTTCTGGCAAATAACATTGCTGTAGACAAATAAGTACCAGTACTATTAAGTGTGAAGGGAGGAAAAGCCTATGGTGTGCTCCGCAATTTAACGTCCCGTATGAAACCTGCTACGAAGTCTTATGCAGATATTGTTAAGATTTTACAAGAACACTTGTCCCCTAAGCCTCTCCTGATAGCAGAATGGTTCAGATTTCATTAACGGAACCACGAAGAGGGGGAATCAGTGGCTGCATATGTGCAGAGCCGGCCCTAACCAATATGATGCCCTAGGCAAGATTTTGGCTGGTGCCCCCTAGCACCTCCACTAGTTCTGCAGGAGATGCTTGGCATGAGTCAGCTGGCAGCTCTGCTAACGTCGGGCACCTTTTGTTTATGAAAATGCATCTTATTTGCATTACTATGTGGCTAGGATGCACAAGCAGCTTCTGCTGATTAAAATAATATGCAGCATGCCTATATTGTGTGTGCGACTGCGGCTGTGTCTGCATACGAAATGCTACATCACAGTGATTTCTAGGAATACACTGCAATGTAGTATTTCATATGCAGATACAGCCGCAGTCACACACAGAATATAGGCATGCCGCATATCATTTTAATCAGCAGAAGCTGCTGATGCCCCTAAGCATAACAAATGCCCTAGGCATTTGCCTAGTTTGCCTATGCCTAAGGCCGGCTCTGCATATGTGGCAGCATTACAAAGACTGTCAGAGCACTGTCAGTTTGGAGATGGCCTGATGATGCCCTGAGAAACTGAGTTGTTTGCTTGCTAGCTGCTTTTAGCAGCAGTGCACACGTTAGGCCGCCTCCCTCTGGGAGTGTATCTTAGCTTAGCAGAATTGCGAACGAAAGATTAGCAGAATTGCGAATAGAAATTTCTTAGCAGTTTCTGAGTAGCTCCAGACTTACTCAGCCATTGCGACCAGCTCAGTCCTTTTCGTTCCTGGTTTGACGTCACAAACACACCCAGCGTTTGCCCAACCACTCCCCCGTTTCTCCAGCCACTCCTGCGTTTTGCAACTCAAACGCCTGCGTTTTTCCGCACACTCCCATAAAATGGCCAGTTTCCGCCCAGAAACACCCACTTCCTGTCAATCACACTACGATCAGCACAGCGATGAAAAAGCTTCGTTATGCCGTGAGTAAAATACCTAACTTTTGTGTAAAATAACTAAGCGCATGCGCTCT
Organism: Pseudophryne corroboree; assembly: GCF_028390025.1. NCBI lineage: Eukaryota > Metazoa > Chordata > Amphibia > Anura > Myobatrachidae > Pseudophryne > Pseudophryne corroboree. The sequence continues at coordinate 603,451,932 of NC_086449.1, read as the reverse complement.
GCGAACCTTGCGCATGCGCAGTAAGCGATTAATCGCAGTATAGCGAAAATCGTCAACGAGCGAACAACTCGGAATGACCCCCATATGTGGGATTTTAAGTGAGAGTGTGCAAAAACATTTACTAACAGAGACAGACCTCACGTTTACATGTGCAGTACAAGTGGCACTTTCAATTGAAACTGCAGCTAACGATGTGATGGAGCTCCAAATAGCCGGCAAGTCTGCTTCACAAGTTCACAAAATGGTGACAACAACAACAAACACAACTCCCTTGCATGCACATGGTCCCCCATTGGAAGTATGCTACCGGTGTGGCGCAGATACACATTCATCCAGGGACTGCAGGTTCAAACATGAACTGTGTAGGAAATCTAACAAAAAGGGGCATATTAAACGTGTTTGCCGGTCACAGGCATATCAAGCTAAGACCACTGGCGGGACAAAGAATCACAGTAGATTAAAGAATACATATGTTTTGAAATACCACGAGGTGGACTCAGACAGCGGCAATGATCTGGGCAGTTTGGAAGTGTTTGAGCAAGCAATTTGGGTCACTCCACAAATCAATGGCCACCCGATTAAAATTGAACTGGACACAGGATCAGCAGAGTACAAACGCCATTTTAAAAATGTTAAATTAAACAAAACTTTGGTGCTGCTTAAAACATATACTGGAGAGAAAATCATTCCATGCGGGGTGTTGCCCGTACTTGTGCAGTGTAATGGGCAGTAGGAGACTCTGGACTTATACATCGTTCAAAAAGGCGGTCCAGCATTGTGGGGTCGGGAATGGCTACAAAAAATTAAATTAGACTGGTCAGTTATCAAAAGCCTGAGCGTCACACACACCCTGCCTTTGTCCCTGAAAACAGTCCTTAACCAAGCTACAGCTATTTTTCAACCAGGCATTGGAACTTTGCAACATATAAAAGGGAAGTTAGTGCTCAAAGATGGAGCTGTTCCCAGTTTCCATAAAGCGCGACCGGTACGGTACGCTATCAGACAGAAGGTGGAGCTGGAGTTAGACCGGCTGGAAAATGATAAAACCATATCCAAGGAGGATTGGAGCCCTTGGGCAACTCCAGTAGTTCTAATTGTAAAAAAAAAATGGTACAGCACAGCTGTGCGGGGATTTCAAGGTCACCATAAATCCAGTATTGCAATAACTACCCATTACCAAAAATTGAAGATATCTTTGCAAATCTGGCTGGAGGACAAAAGTTTAGCAAGATTGACCTAGCGGATGTGTATCTACAAATGGAGATAGAGGACAATGCAAAGGAGTTCCTCACCATTAACACACACCAGATGTTACAAGGAGATCCTGGTACCCAGGGCTATCTGGATGACATTATTGTGACAGCTCCGTCTGATGCAGAACACCTCCAAAATCTTAAACTGGTGTTGCAGCAGCTTGAACAATATGGACTCTGAGTCAAAAGAGACAAGTGTCAGTTTTTCATAGCCTCTGTCACATACTGTGGGCAAACGATTGATGCAAATGGACTACACAAATGTCAAGAAAAAAAGGAAGCTGTGCTAAAGGCTTCCCAGCCAAAAGACGTGTCCCAGCTTCTTAGGGTTCATTAACTATTACCACAGATTCTTGCCTAACTTAGCCACAGTTCTGCATCCATTACATCAGTTGCTCCAGCAAGGTCAGGAATGGCTATGGTCTACAGAATGTGAGTATGCTTTCTCAAAGGCAAAGGACTTATTAACATCAGACATGGTGTTAACCCACTACAACCCCTCGCTTCCTGTTAGAGTGGCATGTGATGCCTCATCTTACGGCATCGGAGCTGTCATGTCACATACTATGCCAGGTGGACAGGAATGTCCAATAGCTTTTGCATCTCGGGCATTATCCAAGGCTGAACGTAACTATGCACAGATTGACAGAGAAGCCTTAAGCCTGGTTTGGGAAGTGAAACGATTCAATCAGTACTTATATAGCAAGAAATTCACACTCGTGACTGACCATCAACCACTTTTGTCCATCTTTAACCCTCAGAAGGGTATTTCTGTCATGGCGGCTGCAAGGATGCAGCACTGGGCCCTGTTCTTAGGTGAACATTGCTATACTAAAGAATTCAAGCAGACTGCACAACATGCCAATGCAGACGGGTTGTCCCAACTGCCTTTACAGACTGCCCCATTGCCACAGACAACGGAGGATTTGTGGAATGTTTTCACAATGACACAAGTGCAATGTCTTCCCATAACTGCCAGTATGATCAGATGTGAGACTGCTCAGGACCCTATCCTGGCTCAAGTACTCACAGCCACTCAAAAAGGGTGGGCAGCTGTCCCTTACTTTCATCGGAGGCATGAGTTGACAGTTGATACTGGCTGCCTCCTCTAGGGGTTGCGGATCATCGTGCCTGTCAAGCTGCATGCAAGAGTTTTAGAGGAGTTCCATGTGGGTCATTTGGGCGTGGTCAAAATGAAGGCACTTGACACAAGTTTTGTATGGTGGCCAGACTTGGATCAACAGTTGGAGGATCTGGCCAGATAGTGTTCCGGGTGCCAGTCTGTTCAAAATATGCCTGCTCCAGCACCATTGCATCCATGGGAGTGGCCATCCACTCCATGGCAGCGGATACATGTGGACTTTGCGGGACCATTTCTAGGGTCCATGTTCCTGGTGGTGGTGGATGTCTGTTCCAAATGGCATGAAGTTTTTACAGTTACTTTTTACTACAGCTGCACACGGTGGAATTGTTGAGGAATCTTTTTGCCAAAACAGGGGTACCAGAGCAGTTGGTCAGTGACAACGGCCCTCAGTTTACCACTGAAGAGTTCCAGACTTTCCTGAAGAAAAACTGAATTCGTCATAATACCTCCGCCCCATATCACCTGGCTACAAATGGACTGGCTGAACGCTTCATACAAACTTTAAAACAAGCTTGCCATGCCATGCGCACAGACAGTGGCACTTTACAACATAAGCTCTCCAATTTCTTGTTTGCCTACAGGAATTCAGTTCATGCCACAACAAATCAAACCCCAGCTATGCTGTTCCTGGGCAGGAACTTCAGGTCTTGACTGGATTTGATTAAGCCGGATATTCGTGGACGTATTCGTGATCGGCAACTGAAGCAGTCTCTAAGTTCAGGTGGTACCAAAATGGGAGTTTTTTCTGTAGGCTAGACTGTGTAGGCCCGTAACTATCGTGGGGAACAGAAGTGGGTAATTGCAACAGTTAAACAATGCAAAGGCTCACTGTCATATATAGTGGAAATTGAGCAGGGAGTACTGTGGCACAGACACCTGGATCAACTACGTGACCATAATGAATCACCTACACTTGATGGAAAAAAACCTTCTACAGAAGCTCCGGTGTCAATACCAGCACCAGTACACACAGTGGATTGTTCAGATAGATCATCTGAACAATCCAGAGTCCAGAGTTGCCTAATTGTTCCAGCCCAATGATAATGATGAAGTGAACACTAACATAGTAAAGTCCACAGACATCTTAAGTGCTCCTGCTCCAAGTTCACAGGTCATTCATGAGGACCGCCGCTATCTTTCTCGTGTAAGACATGCGCCACAAAGACTGGACTTGTAAGATGGATTAAGAGGCATTACGTACATGGGGAGGGAACTGTTATATATTGGAATCTGGCTATGTCAGATTCACATTGCTGTGCATTTCTGTTTTATACTTGCAGTTGCATGTTTCACCACTGTCTGTTGTTCAGTGCTATTGTGAAGCTTGCTGCAAAAGTCTGTTGCTTTATGTGCGTTTGCAGTCTTGTAAAGTTGAAAGCATCATGTTGATCTCAGCTCCTGGTCTTAATGTCTGTTTGTGTCAATGAGCACGTATACAGACACTACACCAGCCTATACTCAACCTCAAATCTTTGAAAAAGTTTGTGAGAGTATCCTAGTTTCGTATGGAAACACTGCGCTCAATAGTACTGGCTATGGAACCCGGAGACTATATGGTTTCCCCAGGACATACAGGATGCATATCTGCATATTCCTAATGCCATCTCGCATCAACAGTTCCTGAGGTTTGCTATTGGTGACCATCATTACCAATTCCAGGCTCTGCCTTTTGCATTGGCTACTGCCCCTCAGATCTTCACCAAGGTCATGGCCGTTATGACGGCTCACCTCCGTCGACAGGGAATCAAAATCCTCCCTTATCTGGACGATCTCCTGATTCTAGCAAGGTCACACAAACTCCTCCTCAGTCATCCACCTGACGGTGACCTTCCTGCAAGCTCACGGATGGCTGATAAATTGAAAAAAGTCCTCCGTGATCCCTGCTCAGAGCATGGTGCACCTGGGGGCTCTGTTGGACACGCACAGTCAGACTGTTCTTGGCTCCAGACAAGGTCCTGTAACTCCAGGACAGAATAAGACACTTAAATCATCGCCCCAGAGTGTCGGTACTCTCTGCAATGCAAGTCCTTGGCCTAATGGTGTCGTCCTTCGACAAGGTTGAGTACGCTCAATTTCATTCTCGTCGTCTCCATCGGTTCATCCTTTCCAAAGGGGATCGCCTCAGATCAAATACCAAATGGTCTTTTTGACTCCAGAGGTTCGTCTGTCGCTGTCCTGGTGGCTCCAGGACCAGCAATTGAGCAGGGTCCTTCCCTTCTGGATCCCCAACTGGGTCCTACTGACAACGGACGCCAGCCTTCGGGGTTGGGGAGCGGTGTTGGAGCAACACTCGTTTCAAGGTCATTGGACCAAGGAATAATCACTCCTTCCGATCAATTTCCTGGAGCTGAGAGCAGTGTTCAGTGCACTGTCTCTCGCTCTGCCTCTGGTATGGAACAGTATGGTATGGAACATTACTGGTGTGGAACAGTACTGGTATGGAACAGTATGGTATGGCACAATCAGACAATGCCACCACGGTGGCATACATAATCCATCAAGGCGGTACTCGAAGCCGCATAGCAGTGTTGGAAGTGTCCAAAATCCTTTGTTGGGTGGAACGCCACCTGCCAGCCATATCGGCAGTGTTCATTCCTGGCATCCTGCACTGGGAAGCGGACTTCCTCAGTCGCCAGGACATTCACTCCGGATAGTGGAGCCTTCATCCTGAGGTCTTCCAACTCCTGGTGGGCAGATGGGGTCTACCAGATGTAGATCTCATGGCGTCTCGGCACAATCACAAGGTTCCAGTCTTCGGATCGCGAACCAGGGATTCTCAGGCAGTGGTTGTGAATGCAATGGCAGTTCCGTGGAACTTTCAGCTGCCTTACATATTCCCTCCGGTGTCACTTCTGCCCAGGGTACTGCGGAAGTTCAAGCAAGAAGGAGGAATGTTGATTCTAATCGCTCCAGCATGGCCCAGATGGCAGTGGTTCTCAGACCTGCAGGGTCTATTGATGGAGCATCCCCTTCTAGTTCCTCAACGACAAGACCTCCTACAATAGGGCCCTTGTCTCTATCCGGAGATGGCCAGACTGGCTTTGATGGTGTGGCTCCTGAAGCATCACTCCTAAAGGCTAAAGGGTTTTCTGAGGTGGTTATTCAGACTATGCTGAAGGCCCACAAACCGGCCTCTGCCATATGTACAGTATTAGAGAGTTTGGCATTCTTCACATGGTGTGCTGATAAGAATTATGATGCCTATAGATATAGAACTTCCAGAATTTTGGCTTTTCTACAAAAAGGCTTGGACTTAGTCCTTCGTCTTGCCTCCCTCAAGGTTCACATATCTGCCTTGCCAGTGTGGTTTCAGCGCAAGATTGCCTCTATACCTTATGTTCATACATTCATTCAGGGTGTTTTACGTATTCAGCCTCCCTATGTCGCCCCACTGGCTCCATGGGACCTGTCTATTGTATTGAAAGCCATTTAAGAGTCTCCCTTTGAACTTCTTGAATCGGTGGACCTCAAATGGCTCATGACCAAGGTCCTGTTCTTGCTGGCTATTGCCTCTGCAAGAAGAGTCTCGGACTTAGGTGCTTTGTCCTCTCGTCCCCCCTTTCTGATATTTCACCATGACAGGGCAATTCTCCGAACCCGGCCCAGTTACTTCCCTAAGGTGGTGTCATATTTTCACCTTAACCAAGAGATTGTGGTCCCGACCTTTATCTCTTCGGACTTGGCAACTGAAGAACGGTCTTTAGATGTGGTTAGGGTTCTCCGTGTCTATGTAGACAGGACCGCTTCTATTATACGGTCTGATGCTCTATTTGTCTTGTTTGGTTTCCACAAGCATGGCTGGCCTGCGAATAAGCAAACTTTGGCCAGATGGATTAGAAAGGTGATTGCACATGGTTACGCGCAGGCTGGTCTCCCAGCACCTGCTGTAATTACGGCCCATTCTACCCGGTCTGTTGGACCTTCTTGGGTGTCCCGCCGTGGCGCGCCTGCTGAACAATTGTGCAAGGCTGCTAGGTGGTCCTCAGTGAATATGTTTCTTAGGTTCTATGCCTTTGATACTTTCGCCTCCCAGGATGCTTCCTTTGGACGCAGGATTCTCACATCCGCTAAGGCGCGTCCCCTCCCCTGAGGAACTGCTTTAGGACATCCTCGATGTTTCCCTGTGGAAACCAGTGTACTTTGCTGCAGAAAAGGAGAGTTATGGTAGACTTACCATTGTTAACTGTGTTTCTGCGAAGTACATTGGGTTCAGCAGGGCGCCCACCCTGACGCACCTAGCTTCTTCGGGTTTGTATGGCATTAGCCACAGGTACCTTCTTCTGTCGTGAGATTGTGTTCTTATGTGACTAACATCTACCTTCTCTCTTACCTGCTCCTGCATTGTACTGGTTAACAAATCTGAGCTCACAGTGCCTGGAGGCGGGGTTATATAGAGGAGGCCCCTATGCATCCCGAGACAGCTAAAGATTTACCTGTTGGTGCCTCTGGATCCATATCCACTCTACACCCCGATGTTTCCCTGTGGAACCCAATGTACTTTGCAGAAAGAGAGTTAACAATGGTAAGTCTACCATAACTCTCCTTTTTATTCACTCAGCAGGCAGCATACAAATTAATGAGAGATGAGAGTCAATGGGTCGGACCCAATTGCCTGGTGGGCCGTATGCAGCCTCCGGGCCACATCTAGTCCACCTCTGGTCTATAATTAAGTAGTTGCTTACAAATTAATAAGGGACATCACGATCAATGGAATAAGGGATAAGTAATCATGAACGAATCAACAGTGGTCTAAAGGGTTTAATAAATAATTGATTAGAGTCATGAACAAACCCAGTAGAGCATATACACAGTGATTTGTCCTATCAGCTCTATTCACAACCTTTTAATGCCCCACATTTATTTTAAGCTTGGTAAGCCATCATCCTAGGGGAGAAGTGTTTGGCAAAGCACCAGGCATGGGTGTGGCTATAGTGGGTGCATGGGGTGCCATTACTATAGGATCCAGAGGCTTAGGGGGCACAGTTCACTTGCTATGAGGCCCAAAAACCTCTGGCTACACCCCTGGCGTCAGTGGGAATATTCACCTTTGATTGTATTAGTTGGGTATCCCTGTTAGATTTACTGAGTCATACAGACTTTCTCTTCGATCATCTTCAGGTTTACAATAAACATACTAAATATTTGCACATGCACATATTGTACTACAGCACATATAGATGCATCTTCATACACTGTGGCTTCAGTCGTGCTAAACAGCCCTTACTGTATCTACGTGTCAGGTATTGTGCAACTCGGCTGTGTCTGAAGAGAGAAGAAGGCCTGTATGCAGTCTCCATCTGGGTAGCCTTCTCTTTAGCTGGCAGCGCAGCGGATCTCTGAGCACTCGGGTCACCCTAGCACTGTATCAGAGTCCAATGTGCAGGTCTCCGGGAAAATAGTACGGTGGACATTTTCCTAGCATTTTCCTACTGCACATGCGCAAAACTCTGGGAAAATGGCCACTGCACCATTTATCCTGTGATCTGTGCAGCGCTGATGCCACCGACGCAGGACTCGAAGGGGGTAAGTATTCAAAAATGAGTGCACCCATTATAGATACGCCACTGGTGCCAAGCATCTTTTTTGCTCAAAATGTGTCTTATTCATATAAATAAAACATCTGGAAGTGACAAAACTATGTAACTAGATTACACTGATGAATTTGATCTGTGACCAGTGGTGCAAGTAGAAAAAATGTCTTATAGGCACTGTGTGCGGCGCGCGCGCCCAAAAAATGGGTGTGGCCAAATGCAAACATGGGGTGTGGCCAATGAAAATGGCGGCGTGATACACATATGGGGGAGGGGCAGATACACGTATGACCCCAATAGTGCCAGATACACGTATGACCCCAATAGTGCCAGATACACGTTGCCCCACAGTGCCAGATATACATTGCCCCACAGTGCCAGATACACATTGCCCCACAGTGCCAGATACACATTGCCCCCGCAGTGCCAGATACACAAATACCCCCAGAGTGCCAGATATACATTGCCTAGCAGTGCCAGATATACATTGCCTAGCAGTGCCATATACACATTGCCCCACAGTGCCAGATACACATTGCCCCACAGTGCCAGATACACAAATGCCCCCAGAGTGCCAGATATACATTGCCTCACAGTGCCATATACACATTGCCCCACAGTGCCAGATTCACAAATGCCCCCAGAGTGCCAGATATACATTGCCTCACAGTGCAAGATACACATTGCCCCACAGTGTCAGATATACATTGCCCCCCAGTGCCACAAACAGAAATGCCCCCAAAGTGCCAGATATGCCCCCAGAGCCAGATACAGAGATGCCCCCAGTGCCAGATACGCATGTCCCCCCAGTGCCCACGGCAAAATTCTTAAGGGTACGCCGTAATCACCCGTACCCGCCCACTTGCACCGCTGTCTGTGACATTTGTACATCTGTGTGAAACTGAGTCTGAAACTGCGTCTGAATCTATATATGAAATGCTATGAGACAGTGCCTGCGTCTTTTTCTCATGCCAAGTTCAGTTATGCTTCATCTGTGACTTTGTACATGTTTAAAACTAACTCATGTGTGTTTAAAGTCACAGTCCAGCGTCTCTAGTACACTCGCAGTGGTGTTTTCCAGATTCTGTGATGTGAATAAGATGTAAAATTGAAAGGCATCGTGTGCTGTATGGCATATTGATGCTAGATGTATGATGACACATCTGTACTCATATTTCGCAATGTGTAGCCCTAAACAGAACACCAGTTAAGGATATGGAACTTCTGGACAAAGTACCTTGGAACTGTTTGGGCCAAATACCTTGAAAATTTCAGTAGTGTATTGGACACAGCAGTAAAAGGCAAAACATACTGTACACAGATAAAGGGATCTATTCATGAAGCAGTGAAGTGTGTAGAAGTGAGCTAGTTAAGAAGTTGCCCATGGCAACCTATCAGCATTGAAGTAACATTTATCATTTGCATACTATAAAATTATACAGAGCAGCTGATTGGTTGCCATTGGCAACTTTTCCACTGGCTCACTTCTCCACACTTTTCACTGCTTCATGAATAGACCCCATAGTTTGTAACCAGAAAACACTGCTAAGTGCTAACCTGATATTCTGTTTATCTGATTGAACAGCGAATCCAAGAACTGGAGGCCACTCTGTACAATGCCCTGCAACAAGAAACAGCCATCAAGTTTGGGGAGCTCCTTAATGACAAGCAGCAGGATGAGCTCAGGATGGCCGTGGAAAAGCTGAGGCGGCAAATGTTGAGAAAAAGCAGAGAGTTTGACTGTCAGATCCTGCAGGAGAGGATGGAGCTTCTCCAACAAGCTCACCAGGTAAATCAGGATTAAGCAATGAAAGATCCAGTTGTGTCCAAGGGCCTAATTCAGAGTTGATAGCAGCAGCAAATTTGTTAGCAGTTGGGCAAAACCATGTGCACTGCAGGGGGGGCAGATATAACGTGCACAGAGAGTTAGATTTGGGTGGGGTGTGTTCAAACTGAAATCTAAGTGTAAAAATGAAACGGACAGTATTTACCCTGCACAGAAACAAAATAACCCACCCAAATCAAACTCTCTCTGCAAATGTTATATCTGCCATACCTGCAGTGCACATGGTTTTGCCCAACTGCTAACAAATTTGCTACTGCGATCAACTCTGAATTACCCCCCAAGTCTCTTATTTGCATTGTTCTTGATGATTCATCCAGCATCAGAGGAGGGAGTTAACCGCCCCAAGGTATTTTCTGATATAACCCACTCTTACTAATATCTGGTGAAGTCCCTTTGCTAAGTGGCGCCGAGGTCATTCAGAAACATGACCTGTTGAGTGTGCATAAGGAATGGAGCTGAGGGTCACTGGTCTACAAAATGGAACACAGAACATGTATCATTGACATTTCCGGATCTACATTCTCTGCCACATGGATGCCTTGTATTAAATTCCATAAAACTTCTTCTCTGAGTTATGGAAAATGTCCCTCCTGGTAGCGCACCATTTACATCTCTGCTACTTGTTTCCCTCATTCTAACATGTTTTACTTGCTATGCCACTGCACCTGCTCTTGAAACTTGACTGATGTTTTGTAATGACTAGTGATTGGTTCTAAAAGACATGTACAGTATTTACAGCCCTGATTTCAACATTGTTTTTGTAAATAATTTCAGAGGATACGAGATCTGGAGGATAAAACAGATATTCAGAAGAGACAGATTAAAGACTTAGAGGAAAAGGTTGGTTGGTAGACTTTATTAATTTATTTTATCCCCACATATGTATTTTTTTTCTTCTTAAAGAAAAGTGGTTAGGACTAAAGTACTTACAGTATGATGAACTGTTTGTTGTTGCATTTCAGGGATGTGAACATACATTCATATGCTGTATAAACGATCATTAGTTTATACTGGGTAGTTTAGTTAGACATTCTAAATATATACACTATAATGTCAACAGGTCCAATATTTAGACAACCAAAATGTCTACATGGGGACATAATGAAGACATGGACATAATGTAAATAAGAATAGATAGGGTTAAAATATTGGCAGTGAAAATAGCATTTAAAATAAAGACAAATAATAAGGTTGACCGTCATAAGAAAATGACATAGACGCTGATAGGAGACGGCCGACTGCTCAGTCACTGCAAAAACCTGGCAACAGGTTAGGAGAATTGAAATAGGTACATTACAAAAAAAAATGCGCGGGGTCTCTTCAAATCCACAATAAGTCCTGGGCTGCCATAATGGTAACCAGCCCCAAACTGGTCAGCTAAGGGCTAAAATTCCTCAGAAAGTCGAGACCCCAAAAATAAAACGAGTTCCCCTTTCCCGAGGAACAACCAGCAAAGGGCTATTTCCTGCACCCAGGTGGTGGTGGGGGCGGGGGATTTCGGTTAATAAAGCCTTAATAATATTTTTCTTTACAGGTGTCCTACAAGTCCCAGCAAGACTGCTCTGTCATGATGGCACTTGGCATGGAACAAGTACCAGCATGCCTGGACATTAAGGGTCTGCTGTCACCTGTAGTTTGTCTGTAAAAAAAAAATAAGGAGAGTTATGGTAGACTTACCATTGTTAACTCTCTTTCTGTGAGGTACACTGGGTTCCACAGGGAAACATTGGGGGGTGTAGAGTGGATCTTGATCCAGAGGCACCAACAGGCTAAAGCTTTAGGCTGTCCCAGGATGCATTGGAGCCTCCTCTATAACCCCGCCTCCAGGCACTGTGAATTCAGTTTTATTAACCAGTCCAATGCAGGAACAGGTAAGAGAGAAGGTAGATGTTAGTCACACAGAACCACATTCTCACGACAGGAGAAGGGACCAGCAGCTAATGCCATACAAACCCATATAAGCTAGGTGCGTCAGGGTGGGCACCCTGCGGAACCCAATGTACCTTGCAGAAAGAAAGTTAACAATTGTAAGTCTACCATAACTCTCCTTTTCTGCAGCAGGTTAAATTGGTTTCCACAGGGAAACATTGGGGATGTCCTAAAGCAGTTCCTCAAGAGAGGGGATGTTACTTAGCAGGTATGAGAACCTGGCGTCCAAAGGAAACATCCTGGGAGGCGGAAGTATCAAAGGCATAGAACCTCATAAACGTGTTCACAGAGGACCATGTAGCCGCCTTGCACAATTGTTCTGCGGACGCGCCACGGCGGGCCACCCAAGAAGGTCCAACAGACCGAGTAGAATGGGCATTAATAGCAGCAGGAACAGGGAGACCAGCCTGCACATAAGTTTGTGCAATCACCATTCTAATCCACCTGGCCAAGGTTTGTTTATTTGCAGGCCAGCCACGTTTCTGAAAACCAAACAAGACAAAAAGGGAGTCTGACCTCCTCATAGAGTCAGTCCTCTCCACATATATATACGGAGAGCCCATACCACATCCAAAGACCACCCTTTGGAGGACAAATAAGAAGAGATAAAGGCTGCAACCACAATCTCTTGGTTAAGGTGAAAAGATGATACCACCTTAGAACTGCCCGGACACGATGAAATATTAGAAAAGGTGGACGACCGGACAATGCACCTAAGTCCGAGACCCTTCTAGCAGAGACAATAGCCAGCAAGAACAGGACCTTGGCCGTGAGCCATTTAAGGTCCACCGTCTCAAGGGTTCAAATGGAGACTCTTGCAGGGCATTCAGGACAACAGACAGATCCCATGGAGCCACAGGAGGTTCATAGGGAGGCTGAATCCGTAAGACACCCTGAGTGAATGTATGAATGTCAGGTATAGATGCAATCTTTCTCTGAAATCATACCGACAAGGCAGATATGTAAACCTTGAGGTAGGCAAGACGAAGGAAGTTCTGAATCTGTATGCATCATAATTCTTATCAGCCCACCATGTAAAGTAAGAATTCAGACCCTGTAATAAATCCGAGCAGATGCCAGTTTGCGGGCTTTTAACATAGTTTGGATGACCGCCTCAGAGAATCTTTTGGCTCTCAGGAGTGATGCTTCAAGAGCCACGCCATCAAAGCCAGCCTGGCCAGGCCCAGATAAAGACAAGGGCACTGTATGAGGAGGTCTGGGTGCTGAGGAAGTAGAAGATGATGCTCTGTCGATAGACCCTGCAGGTCTGAGAACCAATGCCATCTGGGCCACGCTGGAGCAACTAGAAGTAGAAATCCTCCTTCTTGTTTGAACTTCCACAAGACCCTGGGCAGGAGTGACACTGGAGGGAACACATAGGGCAGTTAAAAGTTCCATGGAATTGCCAGTACATCCATGAACGCTGCTTGAGGATCCCTGGTCCTCGATCCAAAGACCGGAACCCTGTGATTGTGTCGAGATCATCAGGTCTGCGTCTAGTAGGACCCACTTGTCCACTAGGAGTTGAAAGACTTCTAGATGAAGACTCCACTCTCTGGCGTGCATGTCAATGCATTGAACACTGCCCGCAACTCCAGAATGTTTATTGGGAGGAGTGACTCCTCCTTGGTCCAGCAACCCTGAAAAGAGTGTTGATCCAACACCACACCCCATCCCCTCAGACTGGCATCCGTTGTCAGCAGGACCCAGTCAGGGATCCAGAAGGGATGGCCCCTGCTCAATTGCTGGCCCTGTAGCCACCAGGTCAGCGACAGACGAACTTTAGGAGTCAAAGTGATCATGTGAGATCTGATCCGATGAGGTAGGCCATCCAACTTGGAAAGGATTAACCTCTGCAGAGGGCGAGAATGAAATTGAGCGTACTCTACCATGTTGAATGCCGACACCATCAGGCCAAGTACTTGCATCGTCGAGTGTATTGACACTCTGGGTCGACAAAGGAAGCATCTTATTCTGTCTTGAAGTCTCTGTGTGTGTCCAGGAGTGCCTCCAGGTGCACCATGCTCTGAGCTGGGACCAGTGAGGATTTCTTCCAATTGATGAGCCACCTGTGGGCTTGTAGGTAGCTTACCGTCAGTTGCAGATGACTGAGGAGGACATCATGGGAGTTTTCCAGGATCAGCAAGTCGTCCAGATACGGCAGGATCCTGACTACCTGGCGATGGAGATGTGTCGTCATTACGGTCATGACCTTGGTGAAGATCCGAGGAGCCGTAGCCAGTCCAAATGGCAGAGCCTGGAACTGATAGTGTAGGTTGTCAATAGCAAACCGCAGATACTGCTGATGTGACTTGGCAATAGGTATATGCAGGTACGCATCCTGAATATCCAGGGATATCATATAGTCTCCAGGTTCCATAGCCAGTACAATTGAGCGCAGTGTTTCCATACGGAACTTGGACACTCTCACAAACTTGTCCAGTGATTTGAGGTTGAGTATAGATCGGAAAGACCCATTGGGTTTCGGAACTAGAAACAGGATCGAGTAGTAACCTCTGCCACTCTGGGCCAGAGGAACCGGCACTACCACTCCTGTATTCAGGAGAGAACTCACAACCTTTTGCAGAGCTTGCGCGTTTAATGGATCTGAATGGATAACTGTTGTACAAAACTGGTGAAGGGGACAACTCTTGAAGGAGACTGCGTACCCATGAGAGACAACTTCTCACACCCATGCATCTGAAGTGGTCATTAACCAGGCCTGGGTGAACTGCAGGAGTCGGCCTCCCAACCAGGACTGCTTTGCCTTGGGCTTAGTGGTTTTGGGAGCACGAGATTGTCTCAGGTATGCCTGGCCTTTTGCTTTCCCTTGAGGCCAAAAGGAACGAAAAGTGGTACCTTTAGCCTTAGTACAGAATATAGTGATAGATATATCTGGGAAACACTGAAAGTAAAACCACACAGCAGATACAGGCACACACAGTTACAGGCAATGCAGATAATTATTATGACAATAAAACTGCACTGGACTAGTATATGTACAGATATATATAACACAGCACGGTCCTAGACCGGAGGTATATATCAGAATACTCGTACAATATATGCTGTAATAGGTACACTTTTTCTTAACTAACGTTGTCTGTCTAAAGACATGTAGAATACTCAAGTGTTTGTAAAGTCACAGCGCTGTATACAGGCGGCTTTACAAGGGAGACCTTGCCCTGCAGTCCCAGAGACTAGCCGCAACTGTGCTTATAAGATGGCGCCCTGCGTCTCAGTCAGGCAGTGAGGGAGAGTGTGAGGCAGGTCCAGGGCGGGAAATCTGCAGTAGATGGTGCCCTGGGCCGGGGGAGGGGCGACAGGTTAAGCGTCACCTCCCCTATGCTGGACTTCCACCCTGGGTACTGTGAACCTTATTAAATGGGGTGTTAGTACACCTGACCGGTACTCGGTGACAATGGCCACGCCAGCGCCACGTCCAGTCTCCCTAGGTCGCGGACGGAACGCGATATAATGTAGGTCCTGCCTGGGGGACCCTCTTACCTCCTCTCCATAGCAGCCACGCGAACCAGGAGACCGACTGCGACCGTGTGCCTAAAGCCAGAGCGTCTCCGCTGCAAGTACCCGGAAACTGAGCTGCGGGAGTATGCAACGTCGCTTGGGAGGTGATGGAGCTGCAGACCTAAAGTGTCACCATGACATACAGTGCTGACAGCCCCATTTTAAAGAAATTTTCTGTGAGAAAAAGCTTTTCAGGGCTGCCCAGTGCAGCCCCCGTTAAGTGACCTGCTGCTGCAGACACCAACTGAAATTGAGCTCACAGTGCCTGGAGGCGGGGTTATAGAGGAGGCCCCAATCCATCCTGGGACAGCCTAAAGCTTTAGCCTGTTGGTGCCTCTGGATCAAGATCTACTCTACACCCCGATGTTTCCCTGTCGAAACCAATGTAACCTGCTGCAGAAATTAAAATATAGACAAGACATGGACACTGAATATTTTAGTACTTTATAAAAAAAAACTCTCCCCCACACAGCCCTGGTTTTCCCATGTAATTCTCATACACCCCTTGGATCAGGTCCTCTTCCTTTCATGTAGGCATCTAGTGATCTTGGAAAAATAACAAACCACAGTACCAAAAATAAATTGCTGAACTGTGTGAACACTGGCATTGTGTGTGTCTCTGAATCAGGCCCTTAGTGAGCAACATGTTCCATTAATCTGCCTGGGAGAGTAAATGTCTGTTCTGTTACAGTTATCGGCATGCAGTACATTTCCATGTGACTAAATACTTCCTTTTCCCTCTGCAGTTTCTCTTTCTATTCTTGTTCTTTTCTCTCGCCTTCATTCTTTGGCCTTGACATTAATGTTACCTCTTGATCAGGTAAGAGCTACTCCCTCTCCTTCCTTTCATTTATTCAGCATTTCTCTTACAGCAGAACTGTAGTGTGTGTGTGTGTGTGTGTGTGTGTATATGTATATATATATATATATATATATATATACACTGCTCAAACAAATAAAGGGAACACTAAAATAACACATCCTAGATCTGAATGAATTAAATATTCTTATTAAATACTTTGTTCTTTACATAGTTGGATGTGCTGACAACAAAATCCCACAAAAATTATCAATGGAAGTCATATTTATTAACCCATGGAGGTCTGGATTTGGAGTCGCACTCAAAATTAAAGTGGAAAAACACACTACAGGCTGATCCAACTTTGATGTAATGTCCTTAAAACAAGTCAAAATGAGGCTCAGTAGTGTGTGTGGCCTCTGCGTGCCTGTATGACCTCCCTACAACGCCTGGGCATGCTCCTGATGAGGTGGCGGATGGTCTCCTGAGAGATCTCCTCCCAGACCTGGACTAAAGCATCCGTCAACTCCTGGACAGTCTGTGGTGCAACGTAGCATTGGTGGATGGAGCGAGACATGATGTCCCAGATGTGCTCAATTGGATTCAGGTCTGGGGAACGGGCGGGCCAGTCCATAGCATCAATGCCTTCATCTTGCAGGAACTGCTGACACACTCCAGCCACATGAGGTCTAGCATTGTCTTGCATTAGGAGGAACCCAGGGCCAACCGCACCAGCATATGGTCTCACAAGGGGTCTGAGGATCTCATCTCAATACGTAATGGCAGTCAGGCTACCTCTGGCGAGCACATGGAGAGCTGTGCGGCCCCCCAAAGAAATGCCACTCCACACCATTACTGACCCACTGCCAAACCGGTCATGCTGGAGGATGTTGCAGGCAGCAGAACGTTCTCCTTGGCGTCTCCAGACTCTGTCACGTCTGTCACATGTGCTCAGTGAGAACCTGCTTTCATCTGTGAAGAGCACAGGGCGCCAGTGGCGAATTTGCCAATCTTGGTGTTCTCTGGCAAATGCCAAACGTCCTGCACGGTGTTGGGCCGTAAGCACAACCCCCACCTGTGGACGTTGGGCCCTCATACCACCCTCATGGAGTCTGTTTCTGATCATTTGAGTAGACACATGCACATTTGTGGCTTGCTGGAGGTCATTTTGCAGGGCTCTGGCAGTGCTCCTCCTGTTCCTCCTTGCACAAAGGCAGAGGTAGCGGTCCTGCTGCTGGGTTGTTGCCCTCCTACGGCCTCCTCCACGTCTCCTGATGTACTGGCCTATCTCCTGGTAGCGCCTCCATGCTCTGGACACTACGCTGACAGACACAGCAAACCTTCTTGCCACAGCTCGCATTGATGTGCCATCCTGGATGAGCTGCAGTACCTGAGCCACTTGTGTGGGTTGTAGGGAGGTCATACAGGCACGTGGAGACCACACACACTACTGAGCCTCAGTTTGACTTGTTTTAAGGACATTACATCAAAGTTGGATCAGCCTGTAGTGTGTTTTTCCACTTTAATTTTGAGGGTGACTCCAAATCCAGACCTCCATGGGTTAATAAATTTGATTTCCATTGATAATTTTTGTGTGATTTTGTTGTCAACACATTCAACTATGTAAAGAAAAAAGTATTTAATAAGAATATTTCATTCATTCAGATCTAGGATGTGTTATTTTAGTGTTCCCTTTATTTTTTTGAGCAGTGTGTATATGTATATATATATATATATATATATATATATATATATATATATATATATGTACTGCTCTAATACTTCCTTTTCATTTGTCCAGTCTTACTCTATACCAGTTGGTGCCTGCCATGATAAAGCACACTGAGCCCTAGTAGAGAGGCATTCCTTGGGGTGTATTTACTAATATTCGTGTTTTTGCCGTTTTTAAGGGCGTTTGAACTCGAATGGTATCGGGTGCATTTTACTGCAACTTTTTGAATCCTGATACGGTTATTCACTAAGCTGCCGAGTTTTGCACAATCGTTTTTTCCGATGTCGATGTGATTCGTAATATCAGGCAGTGTTTTACGGGAGTGATGAGTAAAACACTGCCTGACAAAACACAAGGAATCCCGGCCGGATCTGTGAGATCTTCATTGTGCAGGGCTTCATTGTGTACCTTAAAAAGTTGTTTAAAGTCTTAAAAAATCTGAAACAAATTGCGTGGGGTCCCCCCTCCTAAGCACAACCAGCCTCGGGCTCTTTGAGCCGGTCCTGGTAGAAAAAATATGGGGGTAAAAATGACAGGGGTTCCCCCATATTTCTTCAACCAGCACCGGGCTCTGCGCCTGGTCCTGGTTCCAAAAATACGGGGGACAAAAAGCGTAGGGGTCCCCCGTATTTTTGAAACCAGCAGCGGGCTCCACTAGCCAGGTACATAATGCCACAGCCGGGGGACACTTTTATACTGGTCCCTGCGGCCCTGGCATTACATACCCAACTAGTCACCCCTGGCCGGGGTACCCTGGAGGAGTGGGAACCCCTTAAATCAAGGGGTCCCCCCCTCCAGCCACCCAAGGGCCAGGGGTGAAGCCCGAGGCTGTCCCCCCCCATCCAAGGGCGGCGGATGGGGGGCTGATAGCCTTGTGAAAAAATGTGAATATTGTTTTTAGTAGCAGTACTACAAGTCCCAGCAAGCCTCCCCCGCAAGCTGGTATTTGGAGAACTACAAGTACCAGCATGCGGTGGAAAACCAGGCCCGCTGGTACCTGTAGTACTACTACTAAAAAAATACCCCAAAAAAAAAGTACACACACACCGTGAAAGTATAAGTTTATTACATACATGCACACCTCCATACATACATACTTACCTACTTTCACACGAGGCTCGGCCCTCTTCTCCACGTAGAATCCTTGGGGTACCTGTGTTAAAAATTATACTCACATAATCCAGGGTAGATTCCGACCTTTGAATAATCCACGTACTTGGCAAAAAAAAAAAAAAACGGAAACCCGACCACACACTGAAAGGGGTCCCATGTTTACATATGGGACCCCTTTCCCCGACTGCCAGGACCCCCCCTGACTCCTGTCAAAGAAGGTCCCTTCAGCCAATCAGGGAGCGCCACGTCGTGGCACTCTCCTGATTGGCTGTGTGCTCCTGTAGTGTCTGTCAGGCAGCACACGGCACAGATACAATGTAGCGCCTATGCGCTCCATTGTAGCCAATGGTGGGAACTTTGCGGTCAGCGGTGAGGTTACTTTCGGTCAACCTCTGTGTAAACATGGGACCCCTTTCAGTGCGTGGTCGGGTTTCCGTTTTTTTTTTTGTGCCAAGTACGTGGATTATTCAAAGGTCGGATTCTACCCTGGATTATGTGAGTATAATTTTTAACACAGGTACCCCAAGGATTCTACATGGAGAAGAGGACCGAGCCTCGTGTGAACATAGGTAAGTATGTATGTATGGAGGTGTGCATGTATGTAATAAACTTAAACTTATACTTTCACGGTGTGTGTGTCCTGTTTTTTTTGGGGTATTTTTTTAGTAGTAGTACTACAGGTACCAGCGGGCCTGGTTTTCCACCGCATGCTGGTACTTGTGGTTCTCCAAGTACCAGCTTCCGGGGGAGGCTTGCTGGGACTTGTAGTACTGCTACTAAAAACAATATTCACATTTTTTCACAAGGCTATCAGCCCCCCATCCGCCGCCCTTGGATGGGGGGGACAGCCTCGGGCTTCACCCCTGGCCCCTGGGTGGCTGGAGGGGGGGACCCCTTGATTTAAGGGGTTCCCACTCCTCCAGGGTACCCTGGACAGGGGTGACTAGTTGGGTATGTAATGCCAGGGCCGAAGGGACCAGTATAAAAGTGTCGCCCGGCTGTGGCATTATGTACCTGGCTAGTGGAGCCCGGTGCTGGTTTCAAAAATACGGGGGACCCCTACGCTTTTTGTCCCCCGTATTTTTGGAACCAGGACCAGGCGCAGAGCCCGGTGCTGGTTGATTAAATATGGGGGAACCCCTGTTATTTTTATCCCCATATTTTTTCAACCAGGACCGGCTCAAAGAGCCCGAGGCTGGTTATGCTTAGGAGGGGGGACCCCACGCAATTTTTTTCTCAGTTTTTACACTAAACAGACCCTTTCCCATAGATAACCATGCACAGATCTCACTGATCCAAGCATGGTTATCCAAACTCGACTGGAAAAAGCAGGTCTATTTTTTTGCTGCTTTTTTTAACGATTCGAAAAAAAAACAGACCCGCACTTGAGCACTCAGAGACTAACACTCAAATACGAATGAATAGTGAATGCCCGTATTATATGAAATATCAGCCGTGTTTGACCGATGGTCTATTCATTCGTATTTCTGAACTTTGCAAATCAAACCATTACGAATAGTCCAAACACTGCCGAGATTGGTGCTTAGTGAATTCCCGGATTAGGACTTAGAAAAAAAAAACACAAAACGGACAAACTCGAATTCTTAGTAAATACTGGCCCTTGTTTTTCATGCTTAATGTGCACCAAAGGATATACTGTACACCTCATACTACACTATAATCAGATGCTCATTTTATCTTAAACAGATCTTTAACAGATTCCAAATTTTTAGATTTCTTTAGTTGTGGAACACGTGGGTGGGATTAGAATGGATGGGAGTACACACTGACAATGAATGGACCATTATATGAATCATGAATTAATCTTGCATAGCATAAAAACACGCAATCAAGGGATAAGTGAATTTCTAACCTTTTTTTACGTGATAAGATCCCAGAAACAGTTGTGGGAGTGGCATGTACCACACCATGATACCAGTATATTAGTACCTGGCAGAACTGCCCCTCACCTTTCCACTGCTTTGCCCATCTCAGTGCTGCGGCTACTTGTGCCGTCATTCTCCCCATCCACTCTGACCTTCCCCTCCCCCCCGCTTCTTTGCTCCCATTCTTACCCCATTCCTGGTGGCCGGTCCTCCTCACCTAGGTCAGTCCCTTCTCCCCCGCAGTGGAAACCATTGTGGTGAAAGCCCTGGATTCCACTGCGTGTGCATTAACGAGATGAGACAGACTTTCTGAAATTAAACATTGCACCTGAGCTTTCTGCTTTTCTGATTGTACCATGATCTATCTTCTCAGTCTTCACATGTTCTTAGTTTATTCATATCTTTTCTCTGCCCTGCCCTCATGCCTGCCCCATCGTATCTCTTGTCTATTCCGCTCACAGCTAACTTGAGTTACTGTAGAATATAGGGTTCAAAACTGGGCCAAGTAGCAAGTGCTGCCAACCCTATTCTTTCCCATTGATCATCCTTGCATTGCCCATCTCTGTTTGCTAGATGCATCGTTTATCCATGATTTATCTGTGTCGCGTAACATTTTTCCTGTTTTGTTGCTTCGTTTCAGGAAACTAGGAGACACGGATGAGCCCTTGCAAAAAGACCAATGCTTCCATATTTGCAGAGAGAACAACACTGTTTACAGCTGGGCTAAAGTAAAAAATACCTGACCTTGCAATTCAAAGCCATTGTTCCTGGTCTGCTACTTGACAGTTGTGGCGTGGCCAGTCTAAAGTCACAGTATATATGCTGCACTCAGTGGAATTGTAAGCGCTTAGTCCAAAAGAAAATGTGTACAGTCCAAGAGGAACTACAGGTCAACAGAAGAAATGTGTCTTGGGTATAGAACCAAAGCTTTTGAGAAACAAACTATTCCCTGCTGTGCAGGGGAACACTTTTAATGTAACACCATAAATCCAATGAAAGACGTGAAAAAGACATGCAAAAGGACAAAGCCGGAGACATATTCCCACCACCGCCCAGGTTATTTACTATAAAATATTCATTGATAACAGTGTGGTTTGCTTTATACAGGGATGCTATTCGTCTCAACTCAGGAATAGTGACAACCGAAATGTAACTACGGAATGATGGGAGGAGAGTTCAACTTTCTAACATTTAGGACTTGCTGTGCATTCATCTAATTTCTCCAGCATATTAAGCATAAGGAACAAAGGCATGGGAATATCAGCAGGAGCACTCTATGGGAAATTTATATTAAGTTTTAACCCACTCAAAATGATTTTTTCTCTATTCAAGACTATAGGTTTAATTATATAAATGGAGCATTCATAAGGCCGTTACTTTTAAAACAAACACACCAATTCCTTTATTGACGTTTATGCATGAAATTGCATTGAAGCAGACTATGCAGATGTGAACGTACACCTACATTATTGTACAGTAAGTAGTGGGATTGGTTTCACTGTGCACATACTGCCTTATGGTACTAGGTGAAAGCATTAACTAACCAGATATTCAGTTTTTTAAAAGTTGAGCTTTGAAAGCAGTATCTTAAAACTGGCAAATGTAGTGCCTTACGCCTAAAACCTCGGAGCCTACTGTATACTCCCTATATTGTGCTGATGACACACAATGAATGTGTGCATACATCTGTAGCATTATCTGCTACTGTGTGGAATCCTGTTCCTTGTGCTTTGGAAAGCGGCAATGTACATAGTCATACAGTAGAATACAGAAATGCTTCTAATACAGAGCAATACAAATGTTATTCATTGTAGGTTGCCACTCATTATAAGCTGTGCTTATGAGCTTTGACTATCCCAGGATTAACTTCCATTCTGTATATAGAAAAATTTTCCAGAAAAAGTATTCCGTTCTTGACTTCCCACTCCGATCATTGCTACATATCTGACAGCTTGCACAGTTTCAGTGCTGCTTCCTTATAGGAAAAGCTATAGGTCAAACATATAAAACCTGCAAACCAACGTTGAGACGTACATTTAACATGAACATCTATGGTACCTATGATATTTCATATGCTAAAGAGTAACAACCATTGGGGAATTTATTTTTTCAGGTTTTTTTTTCTATAACTATTTTATAAAATAAAGAAACAGTCGCTGACAAAACATTTTTAATGATAAATAATTACACAATACCGGAATCTCTTGAAATGTAAAAGCAGACATTCAAGATAAAAGCTTTCAGAATTAGGGGATTAATAGCCCCAGAACACTCCCTGACTTCTGCAACATATTGTTTCAAAAAGGGAGACACTAGTACTGGCCTCTGTTTTCATTTTACTGACACTTAAGATATTAAAAAGTAGTTTAAAAATACCGTTATCTTGATACTCCCCGGTTCTGAATGTTGTAACTATGTTCAGAAAGACTCATGAAATGAGTAGTTTAAGGACACTCCATGAGGCTTAGAACATTACGCGGATTTCTGAATACTAATTTTTTTTTTTTATTTTTTTTTTATCAAATTCAATTATTTTCATTATTTGGAAGCAATTTCATCTCCTCCAATTGTACATACAGTGTTCCACTGACACCTTTTCTTATGAGAGTGAAGTTCTCTGAAGAATTCACATGCCGTTGGCATGCCAGAGTATTTCACAGAGGGAAAGGGTATTGAAGACTAAGCATGAACATGCAAGTGAAGAATGTTTATTATTAATACTTAATGGAACAAAGCGTCCCCATTGCAAGATAATGATATGTAATATTAATCATCTTTATATGAAACTGGTCCTCTTAAATCGTAAAATACTGATTTTTCAATTTGAGATATGTAAGCATTCAAATTCATTCATTCAAGTCTTTGGGTTTTGTAATGAATAGACTTCTACATCATCCCTACATTATGAAGTTTTCCGACAAATATTCTCATCAAACCAATCAACTGGTCACAATATTTATACTGCCGGCAAGTCCACATACTGTGTTTGTGAAATAAAGACTGTACAGACTTCTATACTGGTGTATATAGTAGGATGGATTACTGTAGCCTATAAAAGTGTACTTCCTGTGAATAAGATGACTGACATGGTTTGTCCTAAATATTAAACTGTACAGTTTGCTTTTGTACCATACCTCTGACCAATAGCCATTTCTATATTTTATTATGTTAAGACTGTGGATGTCCATTTTGTACATTATTGTCTTTGTCAGCATAACCATTATGTGCTCATAAAAAAGGGCAGTGAAGCAAACAACTGACTTTATCTTGTACGCAGAAAACACTGGCATGACTGGATTCAGAAACATTATAAATGAGTATCTATACAGTATAGAATAGTAACTGTCATATAAACAGAATTCCACCTTCATCAGAAGTAACTGGCCGACCTATTATTTCCGTTTTGTTGGCTGCAGATGGGGCAACCTATAATATAATCCCGCTGTCTGTCTTGCATACCCCCTCCCTCCCCTCACAGCTCTCACTGACTGCTTGACTCCTGGACATACAGCCTCTTTACTCCCTCCAGCTATCGAAGGGTTCAGCATAGATGGTCTGTA
This sequence comes from Pseudophryne corroboree, assembly GCF_028390025.1. Classification (NCBI taxonomy): domain Eukaryota; kingdom Metazoa; phylum Chordata; class Amphibia; order Anura; family Myobatrachidae; genus Pseudophryne; species Pseudophryne corroboree. Next base: position 603,427,614 of record NC_086449.1, on the reverse strand, counting down.
TCAATGGTACATTGATGTTTTACATCAATGGTAAGAGATCTTTGACAGGAAACCATCAGTAGTTTGCACCATCGATGATCATGACTCTGGGGCAGTTTAAGAGAGGAAGGGGCCCTGTACAGTCTTTGTGCACCCCACCTTCTCGCCAGCACCATGTTCGTGGTGATTTTACAATTGAACATGCTCGAAGCTTAGGGAAAATTATCGCTGTGCCATTTTCCTGGTAATTTCTGAGGCAGCAGACTCGAGAGAGGTAAGCATGATGTATGGGTGTAGCATGGGGTTTTCTGGGCCCAGGAGCCTATGATAACTGAACCTATTTAAGATACACCCATGGCGCACAGCAGGCAGTGGGCCAATCATGGGGTTTGGAGCTAATCAGCATATTGGGGTCAGAGCTATGTGAACTGTGTTGCAGGCCTATCAGGGAAGGGTTCACAGGCTAAGTAGCACATTGGGGTGGCGCCATACACCTTCAATTAAAATTGTTGCACTCACTGCAATTAATAGCGGGGAACCTTGGGAACTCCAACATCAATGGCAAAACTTTCAACCATCTGTGCCAAACTGTTGACATCCAACATTGGACAGTTCCCTCCTGTTAGCACCTGGAACCAGCTTCCCCTTTCTACCGACACCTACTCATTAAACCTGTGTGCACATAAGGGTGTGGGAGGACAGGGATGAGAGAGAGAAAGGCATATGCCTTTTATAACATAATTCCAGCTCAAACCTAGTTGCCTAGGTGCATCCATATAATGCAGTGTAGACAGGATGGAATATCTGTCCCACTCTAGTACCATACAAAAAGATTCAAGATTCAGAGCCAATTATGCTAAACAGAAAATAAACATTGTAAACCTTTTGGATCTTTTACAAACCTTCAAGGCATGAGTGGGGACAACACACATACAACCAAAAATAACAAAAGCTCTATTGTATAAAATAAGTTGGTAATGATAATGGTGCATACAGGTAACAAGCTGTAGCAGCAGAGCTAGGTTTAAAATGAATATGAAGCATTATAACAGAATCCAGATTAAGGAGGACATGTACTAAGCAGTGATAAAAGTGGAGAAGTGAGCCAGTGGAGAAGTTGCCTTCATCAGCATTGACGTAACATTTATAATTTGCATACTTTCAAAATATACAGATCAGCTGATTGGTTGCCATGGGCAACTTCTCCACTGGCTCATTTCTCCACTTTTATCACTGCTTAGTATATGTCCCCCTAACTCTTGCAGTAAGGAATTAGACAGCGGGAGATGTTATTGGTTTAAAACAGGATTTTATATACCTACCGGTAAATCCTTTTCTCGTAGTCCGTAGAGGATGTTGGGGTCTATATAAATACTATGGGGTATAGACGGGTCCTGTGGAGCCTTTGGCACTATAAAATCTTAATAGTGTGGGCTGGCTCCTCCCTCTATGCCCCTCCTCCAGACCTCAGTTTAGGAACTGTGCCGAGGAGACGGACATCTTCAAGAGAAGAATACTACATATATGTGGCGAGATTTACGCCAACTCACACTGCATTTATAACCATGCAACCAGCATATAACCAAACGAAACATGCCAACATGCATGAATAAAAGGTGGCAGCAACAGCTGCCATTACTTAACAAGTAATAACCATGCAGGAAACGGGAGCACTGGGCGGGAGCCCAGCATCCTCTACGGACTACGAGAAAAGGATTTACCGGTAGGTATATAAAATCATGTTTTCTCTTACGTCCTAGAGGATGTTGGGGTCCATATAAATACCATGGGGATCATACCAAAGCTCCCACTAGGGGAGGAAAAGTGCAGATGTTCCCTGCAAAACTGAATGACCAAATTGAAGGTCTTCAGAGGCCAAAGTATCAAACTTGTAGAACTTAGCAAATGTGTTTGACTCTGACCAAGTAGCTGCTCGGCAAAGTTGAACAGCCGAGACACCCCAGGCAGCCGCCCAGGAAGAACCCACTTTACGAGTAGAGTGAGCTTTAACCGATTTAGGTTGTGGCAAACCTGCCTTAGAATAAGCATGCTTGATCGTACATCTGATCCAGTGAGAGATAGTCTGCTTCGAAGCAGGACACCCAATCTTTTTGGGATCATAAAGCACGAAGAGTGCGTCTGTCTTTCGAAGAGGAGCAGTCCTCTTAACGTAAATTAGCCAAGCCTAACAGAGTGACCACCTTCCATGTAAGAAACTTTAAATCTACCTCCCTTAAAGGTTCAAACCAGTCCGATTGCAGAAATCGCAATATTACATCAAGATCCCAAGGCTCCGTAGGAGGCACAAAAGGAGGTTGGATGTGCAGAACACCTTGTAAGAAAGTCTGTACCTCAGGGAGTGCAGCCAATTGTTTCTGGAAAAACATAGACAAGGCCGAAATCTGGACCTTGAGCGAGCCTAATTTTAGGCCCACATCCACACCTGACTGTAGAAAAATGAGCAAGCGACCTAATTGGAACTTATCCGTAGGAAGCTTCTTGGATTCACACCAAGACACATATTTTCTCCAAATACGATGGTAATGTTTTGACGTTACCACTTTTCTAGCCTGAATAAGCGTAGGAATGACTTAGCTCCGAAGGGAATTCCGGACAAAGATCTGGCGTTCGACCTCCATCCCATCAAACGTAGTTGCTGTAAGCTTGGACAAAGAATTGGTTCCTGCCGACTCTAGTTGACTTGACGAGGAAGAAGTCTTGGAACTTTTCGAATTAAACTGAGAATTCAATAGTAAACTCTCCCCAGCTCTCTTAGAGCCTCGATCAGTGCTTGTGATCTTGCTAGTGGAACCGGAGGGAATACTTCCCTTAACTAACACGCCCTTGGAACCCACTTGGGCTTTCTTGCTGTGTGTGGCCTTGTCCACTTGGAACGTGTCTATAATCCCATATTGAGGTAAAGCGGTCTTATGACCCTTTGAGGGACGTTTCAAAGGTCTTGTGTTCTTGCTGGAAGCTTCCAATGGAACTTTAGTTGACGTAGACCTAGATGTCTGTTTATCCTTCTTTTTCGAATGTTTGTTCGAAGAAGCGCTCTTGGTCTTGATACCCTTCCTTGGAAGATCTTTCGTCAATTTTTCTATTGACAGAGGCGGATCCGGGTCTGATTCCTGAACCTGCGTCCCCCGTGTAGAAATGACTTGTCCCCTCTCAATGGGGATGATATCCAAGTGTACGGTTAACTCAACATCAAAAGTTGTGTACTGAATGTCAAGTTGTAGAGACTTCTCAGGAAGAATTAGAGGTTGAATATTTAATTCCCCTACAGCTGAGCTGCAAGACAACACCTAGTCAGTGGAGACATCCACATCTGGATAAGAAACCTCTGTAGCAGGAAAAGGTCCAGTGACCTCTGGAAGTGCATCTAATAATACTTCATTGTCAATCAAGTTTGGGCTAGAAACAAAGGACAAACGAGGTGTAGGCAGGTCCTACTAGTCTTAGAAACTTTCTTCTGAATTTTAGTCAGAGATTTAATAACTGTTCCCAATGTTTTCTGAAAAATTAGCCAGGTGGGAGCTTTTAGGCTGGTGTGGCAATCCCTATCGGTAGTGGATTGTGGTCTCCCCCCTGACTGAACTCCCGGCTGGGAGCCCCAGCGTCATGTTGACGTGGATGGTGGAACAGCTGCAGTTTTCTGTTCCTGAGCAACTCCCGTTGCAGGTTTTCCTCCTCGCCCCCGACCCCTTCCTCTACCAAAGAAGGGGGTGGAGCCTCTGGCCCTCCCTGCCTTCCCGCCTCAAAAGGAATTTTGTTGCGGGCCAAAAAATGGTTTCTTTGCAGGAGGTGCTGCGGAAGGAAGAAAAAATGACTTATCCGATGTTGTCTTAGATATCTACTAATCTAATGAGTCCCCAAAGAGGGCCTCCCCTTCATAAGGGAGGGATTCTACATTTTTCTTAGATTCTGCGTCCGCTGCCCACTGGTTTAACCAGAGGCCTCTGTGCACCGACACCGCCATAGATGATGACCGTGCAGCCATTAAACCAATGTCCTTCATGGCCCCAACCATGAATCCTGCAGAATCCTTTATATGACCTATGGTTGTGATAAATTCATCTTTGTCAATTGTGTCTATATTCTCTAAGAGATTGTCTGCGTATTTTTCAATAGCATTTGAAACCCATGCTGCCGCAATAGTGGGTCTGATAACAGTACCGCTAGCTTTATAAATAGATTTAAGCGTAGTCTCAAGCTTGCGGTCAGCCGGTCCTTTTAGCGAAGCCGTGCCTGGGACAGGTAAGGTAATCTTTTTTAATAATCTGGACATGGATGCGTCCACCAAGGGAGGATTTTCCCACTTAGCTCTATCATCTTCTGGAAAGGGATAGGTTATCAATATTCTTTTAGGAATCTGAAATTTCTTGTCTGGGCATTTCCAGGCACTTTCAAACATAGCATTCAATTCCTCTTAAACAGGGAAAGTAATCACAGGTTTCTTATTTTCTATTAAAGTAGGCCTTTTTCACCTCCGCTGGAGGGGCATCTGTGATTTCTAACACCTCTCTGATGTTTGTAATCATGGCCTGAATGCTTTTTTAAAAGGGTAGCATCCGCTCCCCTGATGTCATCAACATCCCCCGTGTCGTCATCAGTGTCTGTGTCGACATTCATTATGCGTGCAAGGGAACGCTTTGAAATGGCTGAGGGGGGTTGATGTGAGGCAGGAGATGAGCCCGTGTATAAGCATCTTCTACTGATCTCCTCCAAACTTTAAATTCATTTTCAGATTGAGTAAATCTTTCATTCAACTGTTCATCAATTTAATGCCACCCAAACCCTCAGGTTCAATTTCAGAGGGATTGGGCACCCTTTCATCATCCTATTGCAGGAAAATATCACCAGAGGACAAACAGTCTGCATTGTCTGAATCATTCTCATTCAACATGTTACTGTGCTAACACACACACACACACACACACACACACACACACACACAATGTTCAAATTAAACCTTCTACGCCAATTTAGTAACTCAATAGGTTATTCTATTATATATATATATATATATATATATATAGATATTATAAAAGCACCAACAGTATTCCCCCCCTTCTTCTATAACACCCTGGTACCACAGTGAGTTATGAGGGAGGACAGCTTCCAGGCAGTCTGTTCACAGCAGTGACTGCAGCTTAAAATGTCGCTGGGGTAATGCTGGATCTGAAAAGAGAAGAAGCTCCGCCCCCAAAATGGCGCTGCTCTCCCGCGTTTTTATTATTTATACTGGCCTGAGGGAATTATTGTAAATTATTGTTTTTCACCCCCGTTTACTGCTTGACCAGTGTGGGGATTATAGCCAGCTCAGAGCGCCCCTCCTGCGCTCTGCACCCGTGTGCTGCATACAATGAACTGGCGGAGCACAGCCTCTGCTATGCTCCGTTCCCCACAGCCGCCATTAACAACAGCTTTCCGTTCTAACGGAACGCTGGTGTGTAGTACTCACCACCTTGTCACCTTCTGGCATCTGCAGGGGGTGGCAGCTGGTGCTGTGGGAGTGAGCGTTCGCCATCGGGGGCTATGCGATCATCACCCTCAGGAGCTAATGGTGTCCTGTCAGCAGGAGCCATTAACTCTTTAGGAAGTTGGTTCCTGCTCCTTCCCCCCTGCTTCCCACGAAGCAGGGAGGCTGTTGCCAGCAGCCTCCCTGTATCTTAGAATCTAATATTCATTCCAGCACTCCATCTGTGGAGCTCCCTGGAAGGGTGTAGTATGGTATGCCGGCGGCAAGGGCCCCCGGCGACCAGCATACCGGCACCGGGAGCCTGACCGCCGGCATACCAACAGTGTGGCGAGCGCAAATGAGCCCCTTGTGGGCTCACTGCGCTCGCCACGCTGCGGGCACGGTGGCGCGCTACACTATTTTTCTCTAACGTCCTAGTGGATGCTGGGAACTCCGTAAGGACCATGGGGAATAGCGGGCTCCGAAGGAGGCTGGGCACTCTAGAAAGATTTATGACTACCTGGTGTGCACTGGCTCCTCCCACTATGACCCTCCTCCAAGCCTCAGTTAGATCTTGTGCCCGGCCGAGGTTGGATGCACACTAGGGGCTCTCCTGAGCCCTTAGAAAGAAAGTATAGATTTAGTTTTTTTATTTTCAGTGAGACCTGCTGGCAACAGGCTCACTGCAGCGAGGGACTAAGGGGAGAAGAAGCGAACTCGCCTGCTTGCAGCCGGATTGGGCTTCTTAGGCTACTGGACACCATTAGCTCCAGAGGGATCGACCGCAGGCCCAGTCCTTGGTGTTTGGTCCCGGAGCCGCGCCGCCGTCCCCCTTACAGAGCCAGAAGCAAGAAGAGGTCCGGAAAAACGGCGGCAGAAGACATCAGTCTTCACCAAGGTAGCGCACAGCACTGCAGCTGTGCGCCATTGCTCCTCATGCACACTTCACACTCCGGTCACTGAGGGTGCAGGGCGCTGGGGGGGGGCGCCCTGAGCAGCAATATAAACACCTTGGCTGGCAAAAATACATCACATATAACCCCCAGGGCTATATGGATGTATATTAACCCCTGCCAGATTCCATAAAAATGCGGGAGAAAAGTCCGTGAAAAAGGGGCGGAGCCTATCTCCTCAGCACACTGGCGCCATTTTTCCCTCACAGCTCCGTTGGAGGGAAGCTCCCTGGCTCTCCCCTGCAGTCTACACTACAGAACAGGGTTAAAACAGAGAGGGGGGGCACTAAATTTAGGCGCAGTATAAATGATATAAAAGCAGCTATAGGGGACATAACTCAGTTAGTCCCTGCATTATATAGCGCTCTGGTGTGTGCTGGCATACTCTCACTCTGTCCCCCCAAAGGGTTTTTGTGGGTCCTGTCCTCATTGGAGCATTCCTTGTGTGTGTGCGGTGTGTCGGTACGGCTGTGTCGACATGTTTGATGAGGAGACTTATGTGGAGGCGGAGCAGATGCCGATAAATGAGATGTCGCCCCTGTGGGCCGTGATAAAGCTCAATATTTATCGTATATACAACCCTTTATGAGGTCTAAGAACACTGTACGCTGTTTACTTAAGAAGTACCGTAAGGGTACGCAAGTTGCGTAACGATCGCTCAGCCGTAGGCGAGACGCTCAAGCGTCACGTTCGCTCACGGCCCAGAGATCACAGGCAAGCACTCTGTTGGCTATGACTAACGTAATGATTCGCTATGGCGTAGCGGACGCTCGAGACCACGAGGAGATCACCAGCGGCGCAGACGCTCACAACGCTATACCTTTATGTCTAAACCTTTTATTAATGAAATACACAGAATACCTTAATGTGAATACAGGGTGTAAGTGCAACCTTGTGTAACCTGACTAACTACAAAGCTGCTTGAGCGTCACCGACGCTCAAGTGAACACTTAAAACTATGAGAAAATACACAGATACTGGTTTAGGGTCCAAAGCCTATTATCTGTATTATAACTATTATACTTGCAAAAAGAATCACAGTACAAATGATACACTACAATATAACAGAGACTTCCTAACCTACTAACTACACAAGAAATACAATACAATGCTATGCTGATCTAATACAATACAATACTAGTCAATGGGAGATACGAGAGAAGGAAAAGAGAGAGAGAGAGAGAGAGAGATATATATATGTATGAGAGAAATGGCTCACAGAAAGACAATGATTACGGAGAGAAACTTACGCACAAGGGTAAACGATCGCATGCGCCTGGACATCCAGCACCCGATTTTCAGCAATGAGAACCGTTGAAGAGTGAGAGCTGGATGTGGTCGGCCTGCCTATTTATGCCCCACACACAATGCAATCTTACAGTCCCTACAATCCCATTGTCCATTGGACGTCGGAATTCGGCCCTGCATCATAACAAAAGGTCATAGGTTGATTCATACAGGTGGGCTGTGACGATCTCAAACAGCTCAGGTGGGTGGGGAACTAGGTTTCCCGCCGCATACCTGAGTATGAGTAAATAGTAGAAATGGACATAAACTTCTTATGTCCATAACTATTCGCACGAGCGATTAATACGCTCCAAACCAACACCGGAATATTGCTATTTAAATACTCTTCCGATGGGTACCAAACACTACTGCATGACTCCTGTTAGACCCTTCCTACGATACAAAGAGGGATTCCTCAGCTCAGGGACATTCTATATTAACCAAACTTTCAGAATCTATCAAAGGGACCATGATCTACAAACTACATTATTACTGAAAATATGTAACGAATGAGTCGCACGCTACGATTACATAAACTCTACCGTAAATACGCATACCGTGCGCCCGCGGGTGCACGCTATTGCGGGTATGCGCCTTCACGGGAGAGCGTACGCATGCGCAGCGCAGACCAGTGTGCGGTGCAAATATGGCAACGTGCATAGAGATATTTTTCTGACTTTGACAGTCCACCCTTTGGCAGTCAATAATAACTGCCACTTCCTGAAAACATTTCAAAAGGAGAAAAATATATGTCAGGGGTTAATTCATTTCCATGGTTGGGTAAGGGAGGAGAGAGGAGTAGGTGTGAAGAGGGTATGACCTAGTGTGATAGCAGAAGCATGTGTGTATGAGTCCATGTTTCGGGGGTCATGTATCATCGTGCCGTACGTGTTGTAAATCAAGCTTCGAGGTATTGCGAAGTATACATTTGAATTCCTTCTTATCCCGTGGTACAGGTCTGTGGATGGGCTGTCAAACTTTACCGAGCTCATTTCGGCTTTCAGTTGTAACAAAATGGGGATGCACATTTTAGTTGATGATACATGAATGGGGGAAGTATGTGGTTGCTGATATCTGTGCCTGTATTCCCTATACTATGTGTGTTATTACCTGAGGGTTGTAGGGATGAAGATGAAGAACACTTATGGAAAATGCAATGATATTCTATGTCAGGTAAATGTACATCTGTCGTCGAAGCTTTGTTCGGTATCTGTTGAGAGTCGTCTTCTTTGCGCTGTATTGCTCCTTGGGCATGAGCAAATAGCTTTGTCAGTGCCATCAGATTTACAAAAATGTTGGGCTAGCGTGAGTTTAAAAATACTAGGGAAACTGGGGATCCATGGCAAAGTTCATCAAGTGTCCATATCATAGGTTGTCAAAACTTCATCTTTGGTGCTTGTCTGTTGTCTGTATAGTGTCTCGTCAACTTCCTCGTCCAAGGGGGTCTTTGTGTCTTGGAGAAAAGCAGAAAAACAGGTGAAAGAAACGGACCGTATAATCGCATTTTCATCACATTCTGGTTTCTATCATTGGGTCATAAATCAAATCCAGGTTAATTACCGTTTCCTCACTCCTCAAGCTCATCACTTTTGTACTTTGTTTGCACCTCATTAAAGCCTGCCCGCATCTAAATATCAATCCAATAGATATAACAACACCTAAGATACATAGGAGGAACTTTCCAACATCCATTATGACTCCTTGAGCCCAGTCTCCTAAACCGGAGAACCAATTTCGCGGGTTCAACCATGACACCCAACCAGTCAGCTCATTACCTACAGCAGCAAGGGTGAGATTGTGTTTTCGACGAAATTCCCACTTCAATTGGAGAATATCGTCCATCTTTTGGTCTATGACCTCTACTGGATCCTCGGTGCTATTGGTGATATACGTGCAACACTTTATGCCGTACTGTGTTGCCAATGTAACACAATATCCGCCTGTTACTGCTGTAAGATAATTAAGAACCATTCTATGCTGAACTAGTTCTGTTTTATAAGCTTGAAGTTCTCTTCCAGTGTATCTGAATGTGTCATCATACATTTCAGTGATATTATCTAACAAATTGGCGAGTGCGGAAATGTATCTATAATTCATCACTCCTCGAGCGGTGCGAGTGAAATCTAACGCTACCAGAACCTGAATCCCGGTGGATTCATGGATAAGATCAGAGGCCGGGTGCTCTAACCTTTTTGACAGTTGTCTTTTAACTCGGTGCTCGTAATGAGTGTGAGTATAAGGAGCTTGGGCACCACGGTGTATGTCCTTCATTTTGTCATGTGTAACAGTCATCACTTCAGGCAATACTTTTCCAATATAACACAATCCTTCAGAGTTTGGGGCAAGCCACTTGTACGCCTTTCTCCCGCATATGAAATATGCATCATCGGGGAGAACATATGGGACAGAGAAGGACATTACCATATTACACACCTTCCAGGTGAACTCTCCTGACCCTAATTCTTCCATCTGCTTAATGCACGTATCGGTTTGTACGATATGTGCACAGTATCCTGGTGATACCTCTCCAACTCTAGTAATCCTATTTCCTAAGGTATATCGATACCGGAAAGATTTTCCTCTACTGGCTATGTGGCGTACAAGCTCTGTATCTGTAGGCATTCTATCTGCTCTGTGTGAAAAGGTCATGGTAAGGTTGCTCCATGACACTTCCCAATTTCCCGGCTTACGGGGATTGGAGATATTAAAACATAAGAGGGACCTATCCACATGGTATTGGTGGAGCTTCAAACTAGGAGGGCTGGAGATGTTAAACCTCCGGTCCACCGGTCTCCCACCACTTAGCTCAAGTACCTCCCCTAACGTTAAAGGAAATGGCACTAGCCCTGATTTGCTATGACCCTGAGGTACTTGAGAGCATACCCAACAATCTGTTTGGTTTAATACGTTACCCACTAAGGAGTGATAGTCACTCAATGGATGCCGGTCCATATGGATATTAAAACTGGATTGGCATTTCTTTATGCACCCATCCTCAATCAAATTGTCACAGAGCCTACAGATACAGTTTTCTTCAGCTAACAATCCATCACAATTTCTTCTATCGGATCGTTTTCTGATACTCGCCTTTGCTTGTTGGCTTGGTTGATCTTGGAAAACTGCGCCTCCATCATCATAATCGGAACCCATTCCAGAACCTTTCTCGACCTCTATGGTACTCTCGCCGGAACAGACTGCTCTGGTCAACATCATGGTTAACATCAAAATCCGGATCACAGTCTCTTGGGGCAAGTCCATCTTTGAGGAGGAAATAGAGAAGAATGAGAAGGGGGAAAAAGAAATTTTTAAGGGAGAGGGGGATGGGAAGTGGAGAAAACAATAAAAGGGAGAAGGGGGTCAACAACTGCTTTCGGTCTTCAAGGCTCAGGTGCCGCCTCAGTCCTCCTGGAACAGACACTCCAGTGATACAACCTCTACCGTCTGTTCCTTATCACGGGACTTCTCTGGATCAGCAACCTTTTTGCAGTGGGATGAATGGACCCAAGTCTCTCTCTCAGCAACCTTCAATGCTGTGGTGCTAGTCAATAAGACCTGGTATGGTCCTTCCCATCTATCAATAAGACAACCTGAGCGTAGAAAATTTTGTATCATTACATAATCCCCAGGCTCAATGTCATGACAATTACTATCTGGTAAATCAGGAATCACCAACTTCAGATTATCATTTTGATTCCTCAACTGTTTACTCATGTTAATCAAGTATTTTACAGTTACTTCATTGTTACATTTCAAATCATCCTGAGGGTTAATCATGACATGCGGTTGTCGACCAAACAAGATTTCAAAAGGGGACAGATTAAGAGGGGACCTGGGAGTGGTTCTGATACTGTACAATACAATGGGTAAAGCTTCTGGCCATGTCAATCCTGTCTCTGCCATCACTTTACTCAATTTATTTTTAATAGTGCTGTTCACTCTTTCGACCTTCGCACTCGCCTGTGGACGGTACGGAGTGTGCAGCTTGCTATCAATTCCCATCAACTTACACATTCCTTGAAAGACATCACCTGTAAAATGGGTACCCCTATCACTTTCAATGATTCTAGGGATACCATATCTACATACAAATTCCTGCACAATTTTCTTAGCTGTAAACATAGCGGTATTTGTAGCTGCTGGAAATGCTTCGACCCAATTCGAGAAAACATCTATACAAACAAGTACATATTTCAAATTTCGACATGGGGGTAATTGAATGAAGTCAATTTGTATTACCTGGAAAGGGCCGCCGGCAGGTGGGATATGGGATGGTTCTGTAGGTATTGCTTTTCCAATATTCTTTCTCAGACAGGTAAGGCATGATATTGCTCTTTTACCCGCATGAGAGGAGAATCCTGGGGCGCACCAGTATGCTCTTACCAATTTGCACATCCCCTCCTTGCCTAGATGAGTCAGCCCGTGAGCTGCTTCAGCCAGACATGGAAGGTATGTCCTGGGGGCCACTGGTTTACCATGTCCATCCGTCCAGAGCCCTGAGGATTCCTGGCCATATCCCTTTGCCTTCCAGACTGCCTTTTCCTGTGTGGAACACAAATTCTGCATCTCACACAACTTCTGTGTGTTGATGGTATTAAATACCATCAGTTGTGTGGTGTCTGTCTGTATGGGGGTAGCAGCTGCTAACTTAGCAGCTTCGTCTGCTCGGCTGTTACCAAGTGATACCGGGTCTTGGCTATATGTATGTGCTTTACATTTGATAACAGCCACTCTGTCGGGTTCCTGTATCGCTGTTAGAAGCCTTTTTATGTGAGTTGCGTGCGCTACCGGTGTACCAGCTGCCGTCATGAAATTTCTGAGGCGCCATAGGGCTCCGAAATCATGGACTACCCCGAATGCGTATCTAGAATCGGTGTAGATATTGGCTGACTTACCCTTAGCCAATTCACATGCTCTGGTTAGGGCGACCAGTTCAGCAACCTGGGCTGAGTGAGGTGGGCCTAGCGGTTCAGCTTCTATGGTGTCTTGGTCATCTACGACTGCGTATCCAGTACACAAGTCTCCCGAGTCTGACTGTCTGTGACAACTACCGTCCGTGTAGAACGTGAGTTCTGCATCTTCCAGTGGGTTGTCACTGATGTCAGGCCTTGCGGTAAAATTTTGGGTCAAATATTCCATACAATCATGTGTATCTTCCTTTGTATTGAATCCTCCTTCCCCAGCACTCTCACCTTCCACCCTTTGTGCCTGACCAGGCACACCTGGGAGATATGTTGCAGGATTTAATGCACTGCATCTCCTTATGGTGATGTTTACGGGGGCCATTAGTGCCAATTCCCATCTTGTAAACCTCGCTGATGAGACGTGTCTGGTTTGGGCAGAATTCAATAAGGCTGATACTGCATGTGGCGTATGGATTGTGAGGTTGTGGCCTAGCACGACGTCTTCGCTTTTTGTCACTAGCAATGCTATCGCAGCAACGCTTCGCAAGCATGTGGGGAGGGATCGCGCTACCGTGTCTAGCTGAGCGCTGTAGTATGCAACTGGCCTGCTGGCATCACCGTGTCTTTGGGTTAGTACACCTGCTGCACAACCAGCACTTTCTGTTCCGTATAGTTCAAAGGGTTTCCCATAGTCTGGCATACCTAGTGCTGGCGCCTGCGTTAGGCACTGTTTGAGTCTCTCAAATGCTGTTTCGGATTCGTCTGTATGCGAGATCCTATCAGGTTTGTTTGAGGAGACCATTTCCTGCAAAGGTAACGCCAATATGGAAAACCCTGGGATCCAATTACGGCAATACCCACACATTCCTAAAAACGTCCTGATCTGTTGCTGGGTTTGTGGCAGTGTCATGTCTCTAATTGCTTGGATTCTATCAGTGGTCAGGTGTCTCAGTCCTTGTGTTAGACAGTGTCCCAAATATTTTACCTTAGTTTGGCATAATTGCAACTTGTCTTTGGACACCTTGTGTCCGGTGTCTGAAAGATGAAACAGGAGCTGTTTCGTATCCTTCAGAGATGCTTCCAGTGAATCTGAACACAGTAATAAATCGTCCACATACTGTATCAATACTGATCCACTGTCTGGTTGGAAAGACTGTAAACAATCATGCAAAGCCTGAGAAAATATACTTGGACTATCTATGAAACCTTGGGGTAATCGAGTCCACGTGTATTGGACTCCTCTGTATGTGAATGCAAACAAATATTGGCTGTCAGGGTGCAGAGGTACCGAAAAGAAAGCGGAGCAGAGGTCAATAACAGTGAAAAATTTGGCAGTGGGAGGGATTTGCATTAGGATGACAGCTGGATTTGGCACTACGGGGAACTGACTCTCAACTATTTTGTTAATCCCCCTTAGATCCTGCACTAGCCTGTAACCCCTCCCCCCACTCTTCTTAACAGGGAAGATGGGACTATTGGCAGTGCTGGACGTTCTTACTAGAATGCCCTGTTGTAGCAAGCGCTCTATTACTGGGTAAACTCCTAACTCCACCTCTGGCTTCAGAGGATATTGTGGGATTTTTGGAGCTATCCTACCATCTTTTACTTGTACCACTACTGGAGCTACGTTTGCCATTAATCCAGTGTCCTGTCCGTCTTTTGTCCAAAGTGACTCTGGTATCTGAGATGTCATCTCTTCTATTTGGGATGGATTCCTATTTGTCATAATGGTATGTGACATTAATTTTGATGGGGAGTCTAACATGTCTCGCACTTCCTGAGCGTGTTTCTCAGGTATGTCCAAGAATACACCTTCAGGAGTACAATAAATGACGCACCCCATTTTACACAGTAAGTCTCTTCCCAGGAGATTGGTTGGTGCCGATGCAGCCAGCAAAAAGGAATGCTTGGTATGCAAAGGCCCTATTGTAATCTCGGCTGGTTTGCTAACAGGGTAGTGCTGGACTACTCCTGTTACTCCCATGGCTGGAATTGTCCTACCAGTGGTTCTCATGCCCACTGTCGAATTTATCACTGACTTGGCCGCCCCTGTGTCTACAAGAAAGTTTAAAGTTTTACCAGCTACATTGATTGCGACCTCGGGTTCACTTTCAAGGTTGGCAATCAATTTCACCGGCTGCAGATTACAGGTATGGCCACACCCCTATTGGGTATGGTGACCTCCCTGAATCCCGCTGGCAGCAACTATTTGTGAGGGAGATAGTTGGGAACTACCAGAGGCATGCCAGTCTCTGTTTGGGGGATATCTTTTTGTTTCCCCTGTATGTGGCTCATAACTCCGTTTCTGCGGACCTTGCTCCCAATGTCTTGTGTCGTGTCGTTGTCTAGGGGTTTGGTATGAGTTTCGTGGATTCTTTACTCTACAATCTCGTGCCATATGTCCCTGTTTGTGACAAGAATAACAAGTAACCATACTTGACTTACCCACAGGATTTGGTGATACAAACAAAGGCTGCCTTGTGGTCAGAGCCTGTATACTTACTGACATTAATTTGTCACCTTGTTGTTCCCTGTGTCTGGTGATGTTTCTGTCGTGATCAATAGCAGCCTCTCTCAAAGTAGCCACAGACAGACCTCGCCAACATGGTTGCGTGGTCTGTACCCTAGTCTTCAATGACTCTTTTAAACCATCCATCAGTACCGATACTGCTACTTCCCGATGGTTTGTGTCTGTTTTAATGTCCTCTATACCTGTGTATTTTGCCATTTCTAATAATGCTCTGTGAAAATACTCTGCAGCTGTCTCTGACTCCTTCTGTTTAATGGAGAATATCTTATTCCATTTAGCTACTGCTGGGAAATACTCTTTTAGCTGCAAGTTTATTCTTTTCACATTATCTTGGTTGTACACATCTGTAAGAGGTACATCATGATCTAGTCCGCAATCAGCCAAAAATTGAGTTGCGTCGACATTTGAGGGTAAACATGCTCTCAGCAATATCTGCCAGTCTTTATTGTTGGGCTCTACAGTGTTACCTAAGTCTCTGATGTATTTTTGACTGGCAACTAAGTCTTTTCTAGGGTCAGGAAATTCAGACACTATGGTCCTTAATTCCATTCGGGAAAATGGAGTGTACATGGCGATGTTCCTAATGGGAGTGGCTCCTGATGCGTCTGTTTTCCCATTTGGTACTGCTATTACTCTAACAGGTGTGATTCTAACAACCTCATTCTGTGTAGATTCTACAGGCTGTGGTGAAATAGTTTCAGCATAATGCATGGTGCCGTACTTACCAGTTGATACGACCTCACCTATCCCTCCGCTAGGGACCTTTACTAATCTCGTGGGTGGAGCTGTGCCTACTGTGGTCTCTGCTATGGTGGCTGCTAGAGAGAGCGCTGAAATCGTTGCCGATTCGTCCTCTTGATCACACTCCTGGGGAAGGTTCAAAACAGGGTACAACTTGCACGGGTCAATACTTGCATGGGTTAATGAGTTAACATTATCATTAACATTTACACAGTTACTAAGTGATTTTGTGTTTCACCTTAGTGCGTCTTTCTCCGCAATCAACTTCTCTCCTGATATATATGGTGGCGGCGGGGCCGTGGCAATTAATTTTCTGTTAGTGCCAGATCCCGCCGCCTGAGCCAAACCTCTCTGTATCTCACCTTCCTGTTGCCACAACTGTAAATAATCATAATGCTGAATTCGTCTCTTTGTTGATTTTATGAGACATATCCTCCTCCTTAAATTTTGTAACACTTCTGAGCTGAAGCTCCCTATTCTTGGGAATTTCTCCCCGTCATGCACAGTCATTCTCTCCCATTCATCACATAAAGTTTCTGTGTGACTTCCATATTTCTCACACATGATATACCTGGCCGACCCAATTGGCCGGACCACTGAATCAACCCGAACCGAGGTTGATCGCCCCCTACCTGAACAAGTGGCCCCCATAGTTCGAAAGTGTTGCTTTATTTAGCCAACCCTTTACGAAAAACCAAATGCCAATAATAGGCTGACGGTGGCGGTTTACCGAGTACCCCACTCACTCGCCCACGCCGACCTATACGACCTGATCACACCGATATGGTGCTGGCGTACTCGACCTAGGGCCCCTATGGAACCTTCGGTTTACTGGAACATATGAGGGTTACCCGCAGGACACTTACTCTTTCCAGTAAAGGTGGGGTTGTTAGATAGTTCCTGAGTGACCAGCGAACTTCCCTTAAAATAAAAAAATTACACAAATCACGTCAGAATGTACAAATAGCGTTTGTGACCACTTTACTCTAATGGTATTAGGTCAGATTACTAACTACTGCACACACTTACGTGCGGTCCAGTCGTTCAGTACACAAACAACTAAGCTTATGTACGGAAAGACCAATGGAATCGAAACTTACGACTGCGAATTCCTTCAGCCAGAGCTTATATGGCCTATATGGGTGTTGCACCAACCCTTTTCGGTGTTGTGCCTGTGAACTGTATAGCGGACTTCCTTGTCGGCTGTACCTGGACCTCCTGGTCTGTTATGACCTCCTGGTCTTGTTACAGTATGACCTCCTGGTCTTGTTACAGTATGACCTCCTGGTCTGCTATACTCTAATGCTCAAAATTGTATTTAACCAGAGATGCCTCCCTAGCCACCGTGCACGTCACTTACACGCATGTACCTCACGAGTACTCGACTTTTCTTGTGGTTCAACCTTTAAAATTGTAAAAACACTCACTCATCACATGTACACTTTTGTTTCTATTTCTATTTCTGCGCAGAAAATTTTCTTCAGCCCAGCTGTGTTACTAATTAGGAGCAGGATCTGTTAATTTAAATTTTTGGATTTCCAAAAATAGACTTGCGTTATTTACCGCCTGTTGCGCTATTTACCGCTGTGCGTTACTTATCACGTTGCGTTAAAAATCAACTTATCGTGACTTGAGCTACGTGGGTGTAACCGGACGCTACGTTGCGTAATGAACGCTGCGTGCGTCCGCCTTTGGATTGCGTACGCTAGTCTTTGTTAGAGACACGTGTACGCAAAACAAAGATCCACCGTAACACAATATACTTTTATCAATGTAAACGATCCCTGATCATCTACCGCGTACCCCACTGGCTTTGCCTTATCTCCCAGGCAAACCTGTGTGTTTGTCTACACTTTTAACTATTACCTCTATCCTTAAACTATGAAATAACAGCAAGTCTCTTTTAGCACTTTTCTATCAACTATAAAAACTGGCAGACAGGATGGTGATATATGACAAATGAAATACACAGATGGAAAAGAAGTGCAGATATATATGTATGCGTGCGTATATACGCAAGACAGAAGAAAAATAAACAGTTTTAAAAAGAAAAAAAAACAAGCGTTTTGTTCTTACCTCCGGTTCCCGGATTCCTTCAGCACTCGTTATCTAAGCGAAGCAGACGCTTATCCCGTCAGCACTACGAGACAACCTCCCGCCCTTTGCTGAGGGATAATGTCTACTGATCTACCTAGTGCAGATATGTGAAGGACAGGACGAGCCGCCAATTGATAAAGCTCAATATTTATCGTATATACAACCCTTTATGAGGTCTAAGAACACTGTACGCTGTTTACTTAAGAAGTACCGTAAGGGTACGCAAGTTGCGTAACGATCGCTCAGCCGTAGGCGAGACGCTCAAGCGTCACATTCGCTCACGGCCCAGAGATCACAGGCAAGCACTCTGTTGGCTATGACTAACGTAATGATTCGCTATGGCGTAGCGGACGCTCGAGACCACGAGGAGATCACCAGCGGCGCAGACGCTGGCAACGCTATACCTTTATGTCTAAACCTTTTATTAATGAAATACACAGAATACCTTAATGTGAATACAGGGTGTAAGTGCAACCTTGTGTAACCTGACTAACTACAAAGCTGCTTGAGCGTCACCGACGCTCAAGTGAACACTTAAAACTATGAGAAAATACACAGATACTGGTTTAGGGTCCAAAGCCTATTATCTGTATTATAACTATTATACTTGCAAAAAGAATCACAGTACAAATGATACACTACAATATAACAGAGACTTCCTAACCAACTAACTACACAAGAAATACAATACAATGCTATGCTGATCTAATACAATACTAGTCAATGGGAGATACGAGAGAAGGAAAAGAGAGAGAGAGAGAGAGAGATATATATATATGTATGAGAGAAATGGCTCACAGAAAGACAATGATTACGGAGAGAAACTTACGCACAAGGGTAAACGATCGCATGCGCCTGGACATCCAGCACCCGATTTTCAGCAATGAGAACCGTTGAAGAGTGAGAGCTGGATGTGGTCGGCCTGCCTATTTATGCCCCACACACAATGCAATCTTACAGTCCCTACAATCCCATTGTCCATTGGACGTCGGAATTCGGCCCTGCATCATAACAAAAGGTCATAGGTTGATTCATACAGGTGGGCTGTGACGATCTCAAACAGCTCAGGTGGGTGGGGAACTAGGTTTCCCGCCGCATACCTGAGTATGAGTAAATAGTAGAAATGGACATAAACTTCTTATGTCCATAACTATTCGCACGAGCGATTAATACGCTCCAAACCAACACCGGAATATTGCTATTTAAATACTCTTCCGATGGGTACCAAACACTACTGCATGACTCCTGTTAGACCCTTCCTACGATACAAAGAGGGATTCCTCAGCTCAGGGACATTCTATATTAACCAAACTTTCAGAATCTATCAAAGGGACCATGATCTACAAACTACATTATTACTGAAAATATGTAACGAATGAGTCGCACGCTACGATTACATAAACTCTACCGTAAATACGCATACCGTGCGCCCGCGGGTGCACGCTATTGCGGGTATGCGCCTTCACGGGAGAGCGTACGCATGCGCAGCGCAGACCAGTGTGCGGTGCAAATATGGCAACGTGCATAGAGATATTTTTCTGACTTTGACAGCCGACACCAGAGTGGATGGATAGGTGGAAGGTATTAACCGACAGTGTCAACTCCTTACATAAAAGGCTGGATGACGTAACAGCTATGGGACAGCCGGCTTCTCAGCCCGCGCCTGCCCAGACGTCTCAAAGGCCATCAACGCTCCCTCAGATGGCAGACACAGATGTCGACACGGAGTCTGACTCCAGTGTCGACGAGGTTGAGACATATACACAATCCACTAGGAACATCCGTTACATGATCCCGGCAATATAAAATGTGTTAAACATTTCTGACATTAACCCAAGTACCACTAAAAACAAAGGGTTTTATGTGTGGGGAGAAAAAGCAGGCAGTGTTTTGTTCCCCCATCAAATGAGTGAATGAAGTGTGAAAAAGCGTGGGTTTCCCCGATAAGAAACTGGCAATTTCTAACAAGTTACTGATGGCGTACCCTTTCCCGCCAGAGGATAAGTTACGCTGGGAGATATCCCCTAGGGTGGATAAGGCGCTCACACGTTTGTCAAGGTGGCACTGCCGTCTTAGGATACGGCCACTTTGAAGGTACCTGCTGATAAATAGCAGGAGGCTATCCTGAAGTCTGTAATACACACTCAGGTACTAGACTGAGACCTGCAGACTGCTGCAGCGTGGTCTGTACCCCTTTCAAACAGGGATACTATTTTGCGAACATAAGACGTCGTCTTATATATGAGGGATGCACAGAGGAATATTTTGCCGGCTGGCATCCTGAATTATTGCAATGTCCATTCTGTCAGGAGGGTATTGGAGACCCGACACTGGACAGGTGATGCTGACTTTAAAAGGCACATAGAGCCTTATAAGGGTGAGGAATTGGTTGGGGATGGTCTCTGGGACCTCGTATCCACAGCAACAGCTGGGATGAAAATATTTTACCTCAGGTTTCCTCACAGCCTAAGAAACGCACTGTATTATCAGGTACAGTCCTTTCGGCTTCAAAAAAGCAGGCGGGTCAAACGAGGGAAGAGGGAAAAAGCTGCACCAGCAGCCAGTTCCCAGAATCAAAATTCTTCCCCTGCTTCCTCTGAGTCCACCGCATGACGCGGGGGCTCCACAGGCGTAGCCAGGTACGGTGGGGGGCCGCCTCAAAAATTTCAGCGATCAGTGGGCTCGCTCACAGGTGGATCCCTGGATCCTTCAAGTAGTATCTCAGGGGTACAAGCTGGAAGTCGAGGCGTCTCCCACCCGCCGTTTACTCAAATCTGCCTTGCCGACAACTCCCTCAGGCAGGGAGGCTGTGTTAGAGGCAATTCACAAGCTGTATTCCCAGCAGGTGATAGTCAAGGTGCCCCTACTTCAACAAGGACGGGGTTACTATTCCACACTGTTTGTGGTACCGAAACCAGCCGGTTCGGTGAGACCCATTTTAAAATGGAAATCCTTGAACACTTACATAACAAAGTTCAAGATGGAATCGCTCAGGGCGGTTATTGCAAGCCTGGACGAGGGGGATTACATGGTATCCCTGGACATCAAGGATGCTTACCTGCATATCCCTATTTACCTTCCTCACCAGGAGTACCTCAGATTGTGGTACAGGATTGCCATTACCAATTCCAGACACTACCGTTTGGACTGTCCACGGCACCGAGGGTGTTTACCAAGGTAATGGCAGAAATGATGATACTCCTTCAAAAAAAAAGGGAGTTTTTATTTATCCCATACTTGGACGATCTCCTTATAAAGACAAGGTCCAGGGAGCAGTTACTGGTCGGAGTAGCACTATCTCAGGAGGTGCTACAACAGCATGGCTGGATTATGAACATTCCAAAGTCACAGCTGGTTCCTTCCACTCGCTTACTGTTCCTGGGGATGATTTTGGACACAGAACAGAAAAAAAAAAAAAAGTGTTTCTCCCGCAGGAGAAAGCCAAGGAGCTGTCATCTCTAGTCAGAGACCTCCTAAAACCAAAAAGGGTATCGGTGCATCGTTGCACACGAGTCCTGGGAAAAATGGTGGCTTCATACGAAGCAATTCCATTCGGCAGGTTCCATGCGAGGACCTTCCAGTGAGACCTCTTAGATAAGTGGTCGGGATCGCATCTTCAAATGCATCAAATGATAACCCTGTCTCCAAGGACCAGGGTGTCTCTACTGTGGTGGATGCAGGGTGCTCATCTTCTAGAGGGCCGCAGTTTCGGCATACAGGACTGGGTCCTGGTGACCACGGATGCCAGCCTTCAAGGCTGGGGAGCAGTCACACAGGGAAGAAACTTCCAGGGCCTATGGTCAAGTCAGGAGACTTCCCTACATATAAATTCTGGAACTGAGGGCCATTTACAATGCCCTAAGTCAGGCAAGACCCCTGCTTCAAAACCAGCCGGTACTGATACAGTCAGACAACATCACGGCAGTCGCCCATGTGACCCGACAGGGCGGCACAAGA
Source organism: Pseudophryne corroboree (assembly GCF_028390025.1). NCBI lineage: Eukaryota > Metazoa > Chordata > Amphibia > Anura > Myobatrachidae > Pseudophryne > Pseudophryne corroboree. The sequence goes on along the minus strand of NC_086449.1, from coordinate 603,405,705 downwards.
AGCAGGATGGCAATGGCAGAAGCCACAAGGATTCTCCGATGGGCGGAAAATCACGTACTAGCACTGTCAGCAGTGTTCATTCCGGGAGTGGACAACTGGGAAGCAGACTTCCTCAGCAGACACGACCTACACCCGGGAGAGTGGGGACTTCATCCAGAAGTCTTCCTGCTGTTGGTAAACCGTTGGGAAAGGCCACAGGTGGACATGATGGCGTCCCGCCTCAACAAAAAGCTAAAGAGATATTGCGCCAGGTCAAGGGACCCTCAGGCGATAGCTGTGGACGCTCTAGTGACACCGTGGGTGTACCAGTCGGTTTATGTGTTCCCTACTCTGCCTCTCATACCAAAGGTACTGAGAATAATAAGATGGCGAGGAGTAAGAACGATACTCGTGGTTCCGGATTGGCCAAGAAGGGCTTGGTACCCGGAACTTCAGGAAATGATATCAGAGGACCCATGGCCTCTGCCGCTCAGACAGGACCTGCTTCAGCAGGGGCCCTGTCTGTTCCAAGACTTACCGCGGCTGCGTTTGACGGCATGGCGATTGAGCGCCGGATCCTGAAGGAAAAGGGTATTCCGGAAGAAGTCATTCCTGCGCTTATTAAAGCCAGAAAAGATGTTACGGCAAAGCATTATCACCGCATGTGGCGGAAATATGTTGCATGGTGCGAGGCCAAAAAGGCCCCAACAGAGGAATTTCCACTAGGTCGATTTCTACATTTCCTGCAAGCAGGAGTGAATATGGGCCTAAGTCTAGGCTCCATTAAAGTACAGATCTCGGCTCTGTCGATTTTCTTTCAAAAAGGATTAGCTTCAGTACCTGAAGTTCAGACATTGTGAAAGGAGTGCTGCATATTCAGCCCCCGTTTGTGCCCCCTGTGGCACCTTGGGATCTCAACGTGGTGTTGAGTTTTC